>NC_142941.1:45820136-46012636 GCF_046866305.1 Octopus bimaculoides | reverse complement strand
GAATTATACATACACCTCCACAAGTGACAACATACCTGCACAGCAAGACACAAACATACTTAGAGCACTCACAGATACCATATTTTGTCAACAAAGAAACAACAACAATGGTATATAAATAATACATTTGAGCCATCACAGACGATGTCAGTCCTGTTTGGACTACTAATTCCTCTACAATAAACTGCAAAGTACAGTACAATGAAGTATTCACAATTAAGAATTTTACACAGCTAACACCCACAGACTACATTTTAAAAAAAGACAGTAAAAATGAAAGACTGCTTGCATATGGAGGGGTCATTGGTTAGTTTACAACTCCCTTTCAGACAAATGTAAAAAGAACATGCAGAAATAGCTGCAACATCAATACACTCATTAGTCCAAATACTGTGCCAGGATGCACACTGCCACTGATAAGTACAGAGAAACAGCAGCTGTTGCACCCCAAGTCCACCTTGCTTTCCTGCTTCCACGGTGCTCAACACCAGAATCTATGGTTTACAGAAAAATAAACAGGAGAGTGTGCAAGATATCAAGATTGTTACACTGCATGCCTTACAATTCACCAGTGCAGTTGGAGAACACAGTAAGCCCTAGCTTCATGGAGACCTGGTATAACTACAAAAGAGGGAAAAGCGGTATCACACCTAGCCATTCAACTGACTGCATGCTGTAACTTTGGACAATCGGAGCTAATATGGGGCTACACAACATGTGTAGTGAAATTTCTAAATATCAAATATGGTCACGTGTAGTTTCTCAGTTCTAACCATAAACACACTGTAGTTTCTATAAAGAAACTATTAACATGTATACCACAATTTTTATATACCAATCATAAACACGTCTAGAGTAAGTTTCTATACATTAACTATGGACGTGGAGGCGCAATGGCCCAGTGGTTAGGGCAGCGGACTCGCGGTCATAGGATCGCAGTTTCGATTCCCAGACCGGGCATTGTGAGTGTTTATTGAGCGATAACACCTAAAGCTCCACGAGGCTCCAGCAGGGGATGGTGGCGAACCCTGCTGTACTCTTCCACCACAACTTTCTCTCACTCTTACTTCCTGTCTGTTGTGTCTGTAATTCAAAGGGTCAGCTTTGTCACACTGTGTCACGCTGAATCTCCCCCCGAGAACTACGTTAAGGGTACACATGTCTGTGGAGTGCTCAACCACTTGCACGTTAATTTCACGAGCAGGCTGTTCCTTTGATCGGATCAACTGGAACCCTCGACGTCGTAAGCGACAGAGTGCTAACAACAACAATTAACTATGGACACATGTAATGCAATTTCTCAATCAACCATGGACACATGCATTATACTATTAAAATACTAAACATGGATACATGTATGGTGCAGATTCTAAATACCAACCATAAGTATATGTACTTTAAATACTACCATTTCATAGCAAACCCAATATTGTACATAAAACTATACCTCTAAATGCCTGAGGGAAACATCAGAGCTGAGCTTAGTTCCAATCTAATCGCATTAAATAGATAAGAGATATCTTTGTGGACTCCGGTCTTATACAGACAGCCCTCCCAGGAGATCTGATAACTTCACCCTACCGATGCTCAACCAAAATAGGTGAGATACATAGAATTAAGGACATTATTTAGTGCAATGGTTTTGAACTCACTATCTACAAACTAGAAGCAGCATTTCCATTAATAATAGCATTAATAATGTAACATCAACAAAGAGAGATCCTTTAGATTCTGTTTATATCTTATTCCAGGTAAATAAATTGTTAATGATTAAACACTACTTAATTCCAGTTGAATCTCGAAGTTAAAACAGATTTTATTTCTACCTGCCAAATTAAAAAAAAGAAACTTTACACACGAGATGTCAAATGTCATGAGCCAATCTAATCAGCCGACAGCCCAATACCTCTGCTACTGCCATTTCTTTAACTTCTGCTCATCTCTAATGATTATTCTTCATTTAATAAAAACAGTCCATCTATCATATATGAAAGTTGTGCAAGAGAATATTAGTGGCAAGCAACTTAGATTATAATCTATTTATTACATTTTAATATCTACAACTGTTTGCTCTCGACATGCACAAGACTGGGAATCAATTGATGCCGGATTAAATGCTAAGTAGATTAATATATTTCTCTTGATCAACCCAGAAGTACGATTTAATCACCTGAAAAATATTCCCATTTCATAATTTGTGTAAGTTTTGTTTCAAATTTTTCTTAGCTGTAATACTATCATCATCTGCAGATGTTGGTGAGAGGGATAACTACCCTTGGCAAACAGGACACAGTCGTGTGTCGATAAGCCAGCTGGAGGAGATGTCCTCCTGGGGCTAAAAGCAACAGTAACATCCACCCCTAGGGGTCAGCCACACTTAAGTGGCAATATACTACACTTTATCGTGCAGTTACTGTTAATACTTCATTTAGAGAATTAACATTGCTTTTATATATATATATATATATATATATATATATATATATATATATATATATGCATATATCCATACATATATGTATATACCTACATCTATATGTATACATACATGCAAATATGGGTACAAGACATTAAAAAAAAAACGTTAAACACAATGAGAAACGAAAACAAAAACGAAACAGAAGACGAATTTTTTTAACGAAAAAAACAGAGAAAAGAGACATGCAACAAAGAATATACCTTTTCGTCAGTTGTCCCTGTTCCCCATATATATGTATATATATATATATATATATATATATATACATACATACATACTTTACTTTACTTTTGAAAATATGAAGTACCCAATACATTAATAGGGTACTATACTATCCTTCCTCATAAAGTAACATAGGCAGTAGCTGTGACAAAAGATAACTTCATTGGATGAATGTGTGCAGTTCATATCGCCATAATCAGAACAGAGTGCATGCAGTTTATTGTCATGCTTGAGATAATCCCCAAACCTAAGACTTCAATTAAAATCATTCATTTTATAATCACAGAAGAGTATGAAGACAGACAGACAAAAGAACTATTACCAATGGGTGGTTTACATAATCTACAATCAAAATTTACAAATGAAAAAAAAAAGTGTAACACTTAAAGGCTGTAAAAGGAGTAAATGTAACAAAGACCCCAGGTTGAACGCAAAACAAACCTTGGAACAAAAGCTCGTTGAAACAAGGGAGCGTGTACACAGGCACACACAGTACTTTCATATATTTGAACAAAAGAATCAAAAGCTAGTATGGAACCCAGCATCTAGACACACACACACACACACACACACAAAGTGTGAATTACTGTACATGATCTAATCTGAAAACGCCAGTGAAGCTTAAAATAAACTAGGTTGTGCTAGGGGCCAACAGGGGTGGGAGGAGAAGAAGACGTGTCAATCACTGAGTGGTAGGAGGGAATGTAGATCAGTCAGCACCAGCACACAAACAACGTTTTTTGCCGTAACCACCATACCAATAAATAGAATGAGAGTCATGCTAAAAATTACTAAGTGAAAATAGCCTCCAAGTAGACCACCAAAAGCTGGTGTGGTAAACTAGAGAGAAGCAGGCCAGTGTCCGGAGTTTACCTCTCCTCTCATACATTCGTTAATAATCTACCAAATATTTCTGGTCAGGAGACACGCGAGAGATAAATGAAGAAGGCCGAAGACCTCACCACCACCACCGCCACCATTCACCCACAAACACTCAAATGCTTACGCGAGAGGAAAGTGAATGACGTCACAAACATACATACATACATACATACATGAGAGGGGGGGAAGGGCCTATATAGAAAATAACTATTTCAAAACTGAAACCAGGACATTCCAATATCGTAACGGAACTGAAGTCATCGACAGTTGAATAATTATTTTCATCACACATTATCAATAAGCATGCGCGTGCGTCAGTGAGTGAGTTAGTGTGTGTATGCGTTTATCCAAGCCATTGTTTCATTTTAATTTCAAACTAATCACACGATTCTACGTTAACTTTCAAATAACTGAAATACAAGAACGGAAACACTGTGCGCGCATCAGAGAAACAGGACAGAGAGAGAACGCAGCCAACATGACAACAAGCCGACCAGGGTGCGTCTTAACGGACGGTGGTGAACTTGCTAGAAATATTCCTCAATACATACAGTGGTTACAAAAATATATCAAAAGAAACATTAAAAGACACTTAATAAAATGTGATTCTAAAACACACTGTCATCAGATAAAAAGATGGGATGGTCAAGGCCGCAACGCCGTTCATAATATGTCCGCACCATCAAGCTGATCTAGGGCTACAAACAATTACAGGTGACGTAAGTGCATAGATCAAACACATTTTCTGAGCACATCAACTTTTTTTTTAAGCAACCCTTTGACTTACGAATGACAGTTTATAGTAGAATAGGTGTGATCTACTTGCAAACACACTCTTTTACTCGTTTCAGTCATTTGACTGCAGTCATGCTGGAGCACCGCCTTTAGTCGAGCAAATCGACACCAGGACTTATTCTTTGTAAGCCTAGTACTTATTCTATCGGTCTCCTTTGCCGAACCGCTAAGTTACGGGGACGTAAACACACCAGCATTGGTTGTCAAGCGATGTTGGGGGGAGACACACAAACACACACACACACACACATGATGGGCTTCTTTCAGTTTCCATCAACCAAATTCACTCACAAGGCTTTGGTCGGCCCAAGGCTATAGTAGAAGACACCCAAGGTTCCACGCAGTGGGACTGAACCCGGAACCATGTGGTTGGTAAGCAAGCTACTTACCACACAGCCACTCCTGCGCCTATACGTACACATCTTGTTGACCGGATAATCAATGGTGTTTATACATATATATATATATATATATATCCATAAATAGGCTGTAGGGTTCACTTTCTGTTAGTATTTCCGACGGATTACTCAATTCTCACTCTCTTCCTTTCTCATGCACACACATACACACCTATAAGTTTACATCATCTATTAAAAATTTTGAATACAAAACCTTGTATGGATGTTATTGTGCCACATCAATGATCAATCAATCCTCTTGACTTAGACCAACCAGCTCGCCCACTTGAAAATAGAGGATGGAGGCAAATCATAAGGGTTTTTTTTTTTTGTTTTTTTGCATGTGACTTTTCTTTTTGAGATGGAAATTCCAAACTAACAAAAAGGCAGTTTACCCCCATCACCATCATCCAATTCTCAGAAGAAAAAAAGGCATTTTGTTTTTGTGGTAAGTAGCTTACTTACCAACCACATGGTACCGTGGGCAAATGTCTTTTAATATAGCTTCGGGCCGACCAAAGCCTTGTGGATGGATTTGGTAGACAGAAACTGATAGAAGCCCGATGTGTGTACGTGTGTGTTTGTCCCCCCCCCCCCCACATCGCTTGACAACCGATGCTGGTGTGTTTACGTCCCTGTAAGTGGTTCAGCAAAAGAGACGATAGAATAAGTACTAGGCTTACAAAGAAAAGGTCCTGGGGTCGATTTGCTTGACTATGGTCGCAGTCAAATGACTGAAACAAGAAAAAGAATAAAAGAATATAGAGAGAGATTATATATATATATATATATATATATATATATATATATATATATATATATATAGCCACTCCTTTCAGTGAAACAAAATCTGAATGAATTCAAATTCATTGGATTTGCTCTGCTCGTTTGTTTCGGGATTTCTTTTTAATTAGAATTTCAACACTGAATTGATAGCATCAACCCTATCAACGTTCTCGACTTGTCCGACACTGTCACTATCGACGGTGACAGCAACGTTCTCGACTTGTCCGACACTGTCACTATCGACGGTGACAGCAACGTTCTCGACTTGTCCGACACTGTCACTATCGACGGTGACAGCAACGTTCTCGACTTGTCCGACACTGTCACTATCGACGGTGACAGCAACGTTCTCGACTTGTCCGACACTGTCACTATCGACGGTGACAGCAACGTTCTCGACTTGTCCGACACTGTCACTATCGACGGTGCCAGCAACGTTCTCGACTTGTCCGACACTGTCACTATCGACGGTGACAGCAACGTTCTCGACTTGTCCGACACTGTCACTATCGACGGTGACAGCAACGTTCTCGACTTGTCCGACACTGTCACTATCGACGGTGACAGCAACGTTCTCGACTTGTCCGACACTGTCACTATCGACGGTGACAGCAACGTTCTCGACTTGTCCGACACTGTCACTATCGACGGTGACAGCAACGTTCTCGACTTGTCCGACACTGTCACTATCGACGGTGACAGCAACGTTCTCGACTTGTCCGACACTGTCACTATCGACGGTGACAGCAACGTTCTCGACTTGTCCGACACTGTCACTATCGACGGTGACAGCAACGTTCTCGACTTGTCCGACACTGTCACTATCGACGGTGACAGCAACGTTCTCGACTTGTCCGACACTGTCACTATCGACGGTGACAGCAACGTTCTCGACTTGTCCGACACTGTCACTATCGACGGTGACAGCAACGTTCTCGACTTGTCCGACACTGTCACTATCGACGGTGACAGCAACGTTCTCGACTTGTCCGACACTGTCACTATCGACGGTGACAGCAACGTTCTCGACTTGTCCGACACTGTCACTATCGACGGTGACAGCAACGTTCTCGACTTGTCCGACACTGTCACTATCGACGGTGACAGCAACGTTCTCGACTTGTCCGACACTGTCACTATCGACGGTGACAGCAACCTTCTCGACTTGTCCGACACTGTCACTATCGACGGTGACAGCAACGTTCTCGACTTGTCCGACACTGTCACTATCGACGGTGACAGCAACGTTCTCGACTTGTCCGACACTGTCACTATCGACGGTGACAGCAACGTTCTCGACTTGTCCGACACTGTCACTATCGACGGTGACAGCAACGTTCTCGACTTGTCCGACACTGTCACTATCGACGGTGACAGCAACGTTCTCGACTTGTCCGACACTGTCACTATCGACGGTGACAGCAACGTTCTCGACTTGTCCGACACTGTCACTATCGACGGTGACAGCAACGTTCTCGACTTGTCCGACACTGTCACTATCGACGGTGACAGCAACGTTCTCGACTTGTCCGACACTGTCACTATCGACGGTGACAGCAACGTTCTCGACTTGTCCGACACTGTCACTATCGACGGTGACAGCAACGTTCTCGACTTGTCCGACACTGTCACTATCGACGGTGACAGCAACGTTCTCGACTTGTCCGACACTGTCACTATCGACGGTGACAGCAACGTTCTCGACTTGTCCGACACTGTCACTATCGACGGTGACAGCAACCTTCTCGACTTGTCCGACACTGTCACTATCGACGGTGACAGCAACCTTCTCGACTTGTCCGACACTGTCACTATCGACGGTGACAGCAACGTTCTCGACTTGTCCGACACTGTCACTATCGACGGTGACAGCAACGTTCTCGACTTGTCCGACACTGTCACTATCGACGGTGACAGCAACGTTCTCGACTTGTCCGACACTGTCACTATCGACGGTGACAGCAACGTTCTCGACTTGTCCGACACTGTCACTATCGACGGTGACAGCAACGTTCTCGACTTGTCCGACACTGTCACTATCGACGGTGACAGCAACGTTCTCGACTTGTCCGACACTGTCACTATCGACGGTGACAGCAACGTTCTCGACTTGTCCGACACTGTCACTATCGACGGTGACAGCAACGTTCTCGACTTGTCCGACACTGTCACTATCGACGGTGACAGCAACGTTCTCGACTTGTCCGACACTGTCACTATCGACGGTGACAGCAACGTTCTCGACTGTCACTGTCAACTATGACAGTAACGGTCTTGACTTGTCCAAATGTCACTGTCAACTGTGACAGTAACGTTCTTGACTTGTCCAACTGTCACTGTCAACTGTGACAATATCATTGACATGTCCAACATTGTCACGACCAACCATTCGAAGATACTACTTTTATCACAGACTCCCACAACAGATTCCTTATGTGGTTGCTCAAGCTAATACAAGAAACAGCAGTCCAAATCTCCCTCAAATCACTTTCCTTCCATTTTAAAAAAAAACATTGATATATTGGATAATGTAGCCTGGAGTACACTATTCTTGAAAAAGACAAGATAGTTGAGGCTTGAATAGTTTTGGTCTGTATCAGGACTTACCTGGGACTAAACATCAAGGTAATAAATCCAAACATGTTTTAATTGGAAGATTGGAACTGGACAGTGCTTCGACATCAGTGGTTCCCAAACCTACTCTGTACCCCTAAATCCCTAGGGAATTATAAATTCTTACACTCTCAACAAAAATATCACATTTGAAGATGGGAAAAAAAAAAAAATCAATACGCTAATAGCTAATTTATATTTAATTCAAATCTAATACAATAAGTGCTGTGAGTGAACAAACTGAATTCAAACAGTAAGCTTTTCAGTCGGCACATAAAATAATGTAAATATAAATTGAGCAATTTGAAAGAAAAGTTTAAACAGTGAAATCAATCCCAACTGTAAATAAAATTCAATGACTTTGTTCCTGCTTCTCATTCATAACTATCAAAACATGGAGTTTTTTGGGTTTTTTTTTTTTTTTTACTTTGCAAATCAATGTGCAGGTTTACTTCTGGATTCAGGTGGTTTTGTCTTGACAAAACAGAATTGAATCCAGATTGAATCCAAGTGTGTAGTTGCAAATGTAATGAGGACACGGTTCATGGTCATAATCTCTTAAAGTAAAAAAATTTGTTTCCCAACCACATGGTTTCTGGTTCAGTCCCACTGCATGACACTTTCTGCTAGTGTCTTGCTCCAAGCCAACCAAAGCCTAGTGAGAGGATTTGGTAGGCAGAAACCCAAAGTCATTATACATGTATACATATACATACACACACGCATATATATATATTTTTTTTTTCTAACTTTATTTTCACCAAAATAATTAACAAAATTTATAAATACATCAACTTATGTCTATCTCTTCAAAAACTAAAGATAAAAAATTGGATTAAAATTTACATAAATGTGAAAAAAAAAAACTTTACGTGGCAAATATTATATCATATCAGGATACTTCTATAGCTTTATATGTGTGTGCGAGACCAAAAGATGACAAATCTACAACCTTTTAGACAATACACAGCATCTTTGGGTATTATTTGCAAATATGTTTGCTTTCTCATTGATCCGAAACCTGTTTTTTTTTGCTTTGTTTTTTTTTTAATTATATATCAATAATGACACAAGACCACAAATTTGGAGGGAAGGGTATAACTATTTAATTGGCCCCAGTACAGAAAGTCAGAGTCCATTTCAGTGTGATTTGTATAACAGAAAGTAAATTCCACAAGGATTTTTTTTTTGTTTCTAATCAGAAATTCTGTTGCCATAGATTTTGCTTGAGAATTTCTTACAATGGCATGAGGCCATAAATTTGCACATGGCCAAATAGGTGTCTGATAGTTATATAAACTCATGAGTGATAAAAGGTAAATTCAACCATTTGCAAGATTGGAACTCAGAAGATAGCACACAACCACTGCGACCATTATAATACCTTCATAATTATAGCATTTTTGATACTGATGTAAAAAAATGTTTTTAAATCTATCCTGTTGCTAACTTCTTTTCTGTGTCAATATTTGTACCAATACCTTGTACCAAAAACACTATAAATTACAAGAACACAAAACAGGGAGCTTCATATCTGAACTGTAATGGAATCAACAAATAAAGAGAGATGAATAAGTTGATTTAGACATGTGCATGCTGACAGTGGACAAAACCAATGGAAAGTTAGAGAGGTCAGATCAAGATTTTTAAAATCAACCATGGGTGAAATTAGAGTACTCACTTTTTGGCATCCCAACAGCCAGTTATTTGTACCATACAGAAGGTTAACTGCCAATGTATGGCATCTAAACTGTCAGTATTTGCATCCATACATAAAGTAAAATGCCATAGAGGCATTTACTGTTAAGGGACAGTTTCTGACAAGTAAATAGAATATTAGAAATATTGCATTTCTAAATCTCTCAGACTTATACAGTAGCAGCAAGATAAAGACCTAGCTTTGTGGACAAAAAGTTTACTTCCCAGTCACATGGTTTAGGGTCCAGTTTCACTGTGTGACACCTTGACAAGGGTCTTCTACTATAGCCCTGGACTGACCAAAGCCTCACAAGTGGATTGTGTGTATAAGCGTATGTGTGGGTATCCTAGTTTTGACATCACGTGATTGTTGTAAATGAATGTCATTAATTTCTAATATTCTGTGAAAACATGTCTGACCATGGGGAAATATTACCTTGCTTCGAAACAGGTACAGGATGGCAACAGGAATGGCATCCAGGAAACAGAAAAATCCGTCTTAGTAAACTCCATCCAATCCATGCAAGCATAGAAAAGTGGAAATTAAAACAATGTCAATGATATCAGAGATCACATTAGATATACAAACCAGCTACAAAGCATTTAACTATCCACCAAGCATCTACAGATGCCAATGTGTAACTAACTTCAAATACATTCTCTGGCATTAAACAGATGAGAAGACATACTTCCCTGGCGGTGGTGGAATACCAATTTACAACAACTAACTTTACTCAATACTGATAAGTGTTTAAACCGCAACAACTAAATGAAGTGGATCGATAAAAAAAAATAAAGTATCATGCCTCTCAGAGATAACAGTAAAAAGCCTGCAGTGGATTTAAACCAGTGAAACAAAAGCTGATTGAAGTCCAATATTTTGTTTGTTGAGCAATCTTGCCTCAACAAATATAAATCTACACACACACACACAAAGTACTAAAATATCATGAAGCGAGATCAATAAAAGTGATAAGGAATTCATTTATAGAAACCAAAATGTACGCAAAGTGACCGGCAGAACAAAAAATGGGAATTAAGCTGAGAACTAATCAGTCTTTCATACATATCGCTCCACTAAAAATACACAAGGACTTATCCTAATTAACTGATATCAGATGAAATTTCTAATTAAAAGTAATTCATATACAAGCAGAGACATGGATAGGTGGGAAGAAGCTTGCTTCCCAACCATTGAGTTCCAGATTCAGCCCCGTTGTGTAGCACCGTGGGCAAGTATCTTCTACTATAGCCTTAGGCCAACCAAAGCCTTGTGAGTGGATTTGGTAGAGGGAAACTGAAAGAAGCCCATTATATATATATATGTATGTATGTATATATTTATGCTTGTCTGTGTGTCCCCACCCCATCATCACTTGACAACCAATGTTGGAATGTTTACATCCTTGTAACTTAGTGGTCCGGCAAGAGACCAATAGAATAAGTTCTAGGCTTACAAGAATAAGTCCTGGGGTTAATTTCTTCAAACAAAAAAAAACCCTCAAAAGGCAGTGCTCCAGCATGGCCACATTCAAATGACTGAAACACGTAAAAGAGTAAAAGAAAAAAATATATATATGCATACATACACATGCATTTAAGCATGGCTATGTGGTTAAGAAGCTTGCTTCCCAACCACATGGTTTCAGGTTCATCCCCACAGCATGGCACCTTGGAGAAGTCTTCTGCTATAGCCACGGGATGACTGACATTTTATGAATGGACCTGGTAGGCAGAAACTGAAAGAAGCCCATTGTGTCTGTATGTGCATATGTGTTCATGTACACACACATATGCACAAGTGTTCCTTTCATGTGATAGTTGTAAACCTTACCTGGAAATAGGTGAGGGTAAGTGAGAGGAAAAGCATCAAGTCATAGAAAATCTGCCTCAGCAAATTCCTTCCAATCCATGCATGTATGGAAAAGTGGACAACAAAAATGATAACACATTCTCTTTAATTAGAAGCAAATTTTTTTTTTAATTAGAAACATCTGTGTAAAAAGGGAACAGCTTTTCTTTCAAACATCTTAAAAAGCACATCTATTCAAATTTAATCTTTTTTATTAAGGATTTTTCATATTTCTTTATTAGTTCTTTGGTATGCTACTGTTTCAAACTAAACACAAAGGATTAATATGAATTTTTTTTTTTTTTAAATCATTCATTTATTAATAAGGATTAAACTCAAAGTCATGTCTCTCATATAGCAGATATAAATCTGTGGAGTGTGTTTATTGGTTATTCAAACATTTTATTGGAGTTGGAGGAAATTATATGCTTAGTGAAAAGGTGAGTATTTCAGACAGTTTCTGCTCTACACACCTAACACAATATGGCAAGTAATTGCTCAAATGCGTCAATGAACTAAAAAAAATAATTTAAAAAACTTTCATATTTTGGAATGCTCTGTGGAACCACTTATACCAAGAATCCAACTTAAGATTCATAAAATTCAAGCCTATCAATCATCAATATTCTTAGTGCAGTATATACAGTCAACAAAATGTTATAGAACATACCTCACATGCAAATAATGTCAGTTACATCCTCTCAACATCTCCTAGACAATTCCAATCTTAAATCAACCAACAAGAAACAACACAGACCACTACCATACCTCCCGTCAAGCCAACAAAAGAAGACTAGAGGAGCTCAGCCTCCTAGAAGTAACAACTAAATCTTCAAATTACACCCCATATTCTTATAAGGAAGAACATAATCGACAATGTAGTGCTAGGTATACAAAAATATAGGACAGTCACAGATAGAGCCCTTTTTATGATAGTTCTACTTGACTGACTTGGGCTAAACAATCTACCTTGATGATGTCTGTCATACACAAAAGAGAAGAATTTATTTGCAACACTTCTACAGTGTTCACACCACAAGTAATCAAGAAACCAAAACATACACAGAACATTCACAGACATCTACCAAAACCACTCGCAAGGATTTGGTTGGCCCATGGCTATAATATAAGACACTTGCCCAAGGTGTCACGCAGTGGGTCTGAACCCAAGACCATATGACTGGGAAGCAAACTTCATAACCACACACTCATACCTACACCTATATATTTAAAAATTCACAAACAGCATATGACAACCCTTTTTTAATACTGGTAGGGATTTTAATAGTCCTGGTATATTAGATATTTATTTCAGACAGTTGAAAGAGTAAGTCAAATCCAGCAGGATTTGAAAATTGAAAAGAATCACTATCGGTTCTTTATAGCCACAAACAATCAATACAGCAACCACATCCCACTGCTAAAAAGACAGTAATTTGCTCCTTGAAGTTTGATGATAGAAAGAATTTCCTAATTTTTCTTTGAAGCTTTTTTTTTTTTTAAATAGGGGAAGAAATTGGATAGAAAGTCAAGTAGATAGTGACAAGGATGGTAGTAAGTGTTTGTATGTAAGTGTGTCACTAAGTAAAAGCAAGACAGCATATTAGTCTCTGCTTCAGTGTCACTTGTCACTCCAGTTATAAATTCACTTGAACGAAAGCAAACAAAAAAACAAATCAACAGCAATATGGAATAGATTAATATAAATTAACTTTGCTGACAAAAGAAATTAGGAAAATGTGATCAGATAGAAGACTTTATCAAACTTCTGAATTATTTCATTTTTAAGCAATCTGGTTTTCCTATATACTCACAAATGTTTCAACTTTTGCACCAATAAATTCATTGGTCAGTACTTCGAGTATAATAAAGGCTATGCTTCATTGAAAAGATCAGAATAAGACCAAACAAGTCATGGCCGAAACTGTCTTGTACTTCCATTGGAGAAATGATAAATATTGACAATTATTGTTTCCCCACACCTCTTCCTACATATTTCGAATTAACTTTTTAATGCTCCATGCTTAAAATATGTTTAACAATTAACATATGGTGGAGGCAGTGAGGTACTTTTATGGCAGGGAAAGCAAGCTGTTGAATGCACTAAACAGTAGTAGTAGTGACAGTAAGAGCACCAAAAGTAGTAGTACTAGTGGCAGTGGTATCAATAGTAGAATCAGTACCAATAGTACAACAATAAGAGTACAAGCTGTAGTAGTAGTAACAATATAAGCATAACAGTAGCATTTGTGGTGGTACAAACTAGATTAGCAACTACAAGAGTCTATTTACAATGCAAATCAAAGCTATTTTAAAAAATCCATTTCTCCAATAACACAGGAATATGTACATGTATACACACACACTTTAGCCCGATACTCACCTCTAGAGTACTGTTTTTCATGGAGGTGCAAATTTTATTCCCAAGCCTATAGCAAACCAACCATAATATCTTTGTAAGAATTTCTATAGTCTATTAATCTGCACAAAATCTTGAGCCAAATATCCTTTAAGAAACTCAGAAGTCTTTACAACAAAGAACAAATTTTAAGTACTTTACGCCTTTCAATAAAGACAAGGTATATGACCACAACTAGAAGTAGCTAGCAATTAGCCAACATCAAACCCACAAGTGTCTACTTAAGCAGATATGATCAAGGCTGCTCTCGAAGCGGGTTTTCTGAATGAAACCCTCCAGCACCTGATCCACTGCTATTATGTAGGCACTTTGAATTTCTTTTAAAAACATTTTATTACATTTAAATTTCTACCTTACAAACTGAAAAGGGAGCTTGACAAAACTAACTAAATTAGCATACAATAACGGTTTCATATTTTTTTTATAATTAAGATCTAAACTGTTAATATACGAATGCAAAAGAGATGGTTGAATAAATGTTAACCTACTTTTGAGCCACCCTGTACAACAGTTACATGATGGGATAACTGATCGTGGGTTAACACCAGTTAAATTCAACAACAATGTACCTTGAAGGGATGTGTATGTATATAACAGGAAGAGGTATTGAATTATGTACCAAACTTTTCAATACAAATTCTACTTGGTATCAACTTTTCCCTATGTGTGTGTATTCAATTTAATACACACAAACAGGTGAATTTGTATACATGCACATACTATATATCATCATCATCATTTAACATCCGCTTTCCATGTTAGCATGGGTTGGATGATTTGACTGGGGACTGGCAAACCAGATGGCTACACCAGACTCCAATCTGATCTGGCAGAGTTTCTACGGCTGGATGCCCTTCCTAACGCCAACCACTCCGAGAGTGTAGTGGGTGCTTTTTACGTGCCACCGGCACAAGGACCAATCCAGCGGTACTGGCAACGGCCACGCTCAAATGGTGTTTGTTACGTGCCACCTGCACAGGATTCAGTCCAATGTTTCAGTCCAAAGTATTTTGAGGCCAAAGTACATCTACTTTTAGATACTACTCTTGGTCATCCTTCAAATCTAGACTCACTTCAAATGTGCATCCCTACTCAAGCTGTTTTCATTCATCCCACCAAACAACTATACCATGACAGACTATGAATCAGGGAATTATCTTCAAATACAAGGTACACTATCTTGGAAAGTCAGTTATCATGACTGATGGCAAACAGTAATTGATTGAGGATATCTGAAAAAATACCATGCAAGTGAGAAAATAACATTAGCTAAATATATGTTTCATGGCAGTTTTGACAAAAAACTGTGTCCAAAATTAAGATGGAACAGTCAGGATCAGCAACTATCTAGTAAAAATGGCAAAGAAAATGGGATTTGAAAAAGATGCGATAATCAGATTTACTATAGGCTGATAATAAGACCCTCATCTATCAAGACCTTAGAGTTAAAACTGCAAGCATGACAACAGACACTTCTCCAAACCTGGTTTTGAAAGCAAGCAGCTTTCTAAAAACTTTCAGAAAATTATCCTATCCAATTTTTAACAAAATATTAAAAAAATATATATATCTATAATGGTAACACAAAAATGTTATAGGGAAGAATTAGAGGTTCATAAGAAAAAGAAGCAGTCAACAACCATTTGATGCTTCTACAAAAGCAAAAATCTAACAGAAGCAGTACCCTTTTTTTTTTGTATTTGTTGCATAAATGAAAGTTTGTTTTTTGTACTGAATTGTATAATTTTTTAAACCCTAGTTTGTCTTTTAAAATGACCTAAAATAAAACCATCAAAATTTCATGTTGATTTACATTCCCAACACCTGCTTAATAATGACAAAGCTTTTCAACTAAATTCTTCATTATTTTCAAAAATTAATTAAAACAAACACATCCTCCAATGTCCTTTGTCCAAGGTTCTTTGTCTTGTAAGTTACTTGGTTACCCAAGTGCAGGTACCACATAAAAAACAACCAGTCCACACTGTAAAGTGGCTGGTATTTGGAAGGGCATCCAGCTGTAAAAACCATGCCAAAACTAACCTCACCTGTGCTAGTGCCACAGAAAAAGCACTCAGTTCTCTCTGCATGGTGGTTGGTGTTAGGAAGAACATCCAGCCATAAAAACTATGCCAAAACAGACACAAAAGTCTGGTGCAGTCTTCTGCCTGGCCAGCTCCTGTCAAACCATCCAATCCATGCCAGCATGGAAGGCAGACATTAGATGATGAAAGACAGTGTATCTTAACAAAAATATGATAACAAGAGTGCTAATGGACATTTTCTACACATATATATTGGGGTATTGTAAGCCTACTGTAGTTTAAACGTATAATTTCTTTTCAATAATTATAACTTTTCAACTATAGCCTAAGGCCAACCAATACTTTGAGAGTAAATTTGGTAGATGGAAAGTATAGGAAACTCATACATAAATATACATATGTGTGTATATATGCACAAATGTGGACACCCATGTTTGCCACTTGAACAAATCAGTGATAATGTTTACATTCTTTCTCAACATTATAACCGATTGCTTTGTGCTTTCAAATAAAAATACCCCACTGTTATAAAATAGGTAAAAGTTGGTGACGGGAAGAGCATCCTGCCTCAAATAACTCCCCAACCAACTCATGCTAGCATGGAAAAAGTCCTTACTCATATATACACACAAATATACTATACAAAACCTACAGACTATATGCACATTATAGTCTCAAGAGTATGCTTTACTCTAAACAAGTAAACCAAATGAAAGAACTTCATCCTGTTTGCATTTTCTTATTCTTAGCATCCATTTCTACTTTAAGAGTTATGAGACAATGAGAAAAGAGCTAGCCGCATATGTAACATTTTGGATACAAGATCAGTTCACTTTGATCAATTATCAGTGCACAGCTGATGTCTGAACACCCGACATCATAAGGTTGCTGTTACAGAGTTGTTTAATCCCATATCTGCTCTGGTAGAGAAAACTTATAAAGACATTCCTGCTATCATTTTTAATAGCCATGACTATCCCGTTTCATTTCATATAAGACAGTAGGGTGTAATTTAAAGATTTTGCTGCTATTTCTAACAGCCTGACTAACCACATAGAACTGCCCTCTGCTGCGGTTGTTGGCAGTGGAGACGATAGAGTAGCAATAGTGATAGCTGTGAAACTCAAGTCTTGTCTGATCTGGTCAAGCAGGCCAGTAGTATGCAGAGAGTTGATCAAACAACTAACTAGGTGCAACACTCAGGCTATAAGAGCTAAAAATTGAAAGCAACAGTGGTGTTATTGGTAGCAGTAATAATAGAAACAATAGCTAGAGACAGACTGACCAGCAGGCAAACTGGCAGAGAAAAAAAGAAAACCTTCATTCACTACATCTCACACTTCTTAGATTCATTTCACTTGGAACACAAGCACCTCAGTTACTTGTATCATCTTAGAGCAGACGTAAAATTATGTTTAGATTAAACTAAGCAACTATTCTACACCATGGTTTCACATTAGCATCTAAACAGATCTGTGCTCCCTAGTGGACACTATGGAGATTATTGTCAATTGATATTCACAGATATCCCTTCAGTTACATATGTGAAAACTTGGTACAGAATTAGTGGCCAAGTCAGCTATTGATATGCATCACAATCTCTACTCACAAGAGTCAATTACTTTAGCACATTAAAATCTAACATTAGTGCTCATTTGTGTGCAAATATGTATGAGAGAGAGAACAGCTTAGTTGATAGAATATAGAACAAACCAAGTAACTCATATCTACTGTGCTCCTAACCAAGACACTTAACCCTTTAGCACTTAAACCAACCATATCAAGTCCAAATATTCTACCTGTTTTACATTCAAAGGTGCCAGATCTAGCCTCTCGTATTTACCCTATATTCTAAAACTAAGCCATCACAACACTGAAATCTCAACGCTTATAAGATATTGCATGATTAAGTCAAGATAATGTGAATAATTAAGCATTACGTCTGAAAGAGCAATCTGAATGCTAACTGGTTAAATATCAAATAACCCAACACAAAGCCCTTGGAGTTGTCACAAATGTGGCATGTTGCAATCCATGACATTCTCTTATACACACAATTGCCCAAAACTACATTTCCTCTCAACAGCTCAATAGACAAAAAATCTTTCAGCCCCGATCAGTTGTTGACTCTACAAAGCTCAAATAAAATCCACAATGGAATATTACCAACAACTAGGACAGCTTTGTTGTCATACACCTTAAACTATCTCAAAAGCTCAAGCTGTTTGACAAAAATTCACTCATCAAAACAACTGTTAGCTCATAGTTATGAAGTTTCTTCACTAAATCTGAATATTTGCAACAGAGTGAACTCTGCTAAACACACTCAAGGTCCAGCTAAGTGTTAAACTAGACACTGTAGTCAGAGTAAAATCTTTTAATGACTGGCTGCTAAGAAGAAGGGTCATTCATGAGTTAGCTAGTAAAATGGCTGCCTACCCACCACACCAATGTGCACTCATCACTTCTCTTGTCAACTCTGTTAGCAAAATGCACCTGTTCCTTCAGTGCCAGAACTGCAACAATTTGGAATTCCCTCTCTGTGGATGTCTAAACTGACTATCAAACACAACAAACTTGCCAGTCTGGCAGGATCTGCAAAGGTCATTGACACTAATATTACCAACTAAAAGAATAAATAAATGAAATCCATCCACCCAACAGCAACAAGTGCTGCCAGTTCAACTCCACCCAGTACTGTAAGCATTAAAAGAACTGATGAGCATTTCATTAGTCTGAAGTGTTAAGACAGCAAGAAAAGACGGGTGTGGGTTTAGTTTTACAAGGATCTAAACTAAATGTTGAGTCATGTCAAATGGCTTTCAATAAGAATGTCTTTAAAAAGTTATCTCACTACAATGCCAGTTTAACAAAGCCACTTGGTGTTTTGAGTACTGTTTACAGAGTTCAGGCTGTTGTAAGTATTCATATTAGATTTCTGCTTAACCATTAAAAAGAAAAAACAGACCTCTTGACAACTTAAGAAAAACAGCAATACCTGGATCTTTTTAAAGGGAAGGGGCAATAAAGCTACATAGAACCAGGATAATCTGAGAAGGACATTGACCAAAAAAGATACTTTTTAGACTACAGAATGTAACAAGGTCTCTCAGAAAGACCTAAAAAGTCATTTCCCTTGCATGGTTAGAGTTACGATATGACTATACGAGTACCTCTTTAAAAGAACAGTTAAAGGATTGGTTATCTGAAGATAGAAAATCCTAGAAAAGACATTAAACTACATCCAGTAGTTTAATGTTACCTCCTAGTCACCACTACTACCAGTTTCACTCAGTCCTGTGATGGTAGTATATAAAGGGCCCCAGTTGTGGATCAAATAGCAGAAGATGGTCCTGTAGGTAAGGCAAAACAAGACTCAAAGGAGGAATGGCCTCCAGATGTGTCACACAGGCCCATCTATGTGTGGAAATGCCCTGACATCATGTGAACCAGTTCTCCTGCCTATAAGTTAAATAGATCCTGTGTGCCAAGGATAAACTGGATAGAGCAGCAGATGAATGGTGTAAACTGTAAATAAACCAACAGAAGGCAATGAGAAATTACTATGGTACCATTCCCCTCCAAAAAATACATCTTCAAGCTTTGGCATGGAGGTCCACGATCTGTAAGATCCATGACCTGTAAGCATGGCACAAGAAAGAAGATTAGGTCAGTATTCCCTTGGATTCATGTGTTTCAAACCTTTAAAATATATGTATGTATACATAACATTATACATTTGTGTAATAAGACTGCATTTCAACATTTCAACAGGTTTCAAACAAATATCCAGTAGATATGGTTTGTTAACTTTGTGTGCGTGTGTCCAATAGATAAAAGCATTATTGCAAATAGATTAGAAATAAAGGTTTCTAATTCGAATAATGTCAGTGTACACATCAAGTAATAATAATTACACAATGACTGAGAGAGAGCAAACCAAATGTGAATATTAAAAAAAAATTACACCTCTAAAGAGATGAGGTTAATGTAAAAATATATGATCTCGTTAACAGCAATCATTTAAGTATTTCATCCCATCAATAAGTGAAATCTTTTGCTAAAATATTTGCTACTCAAAGCAACACAGCTTTACAAATGGTATTGATGATTTATTTTGCCAATAGCTAATAAGATATTTACAACACTGCTTTCATCTCCAATTATTGTCACCAAGTGTTGAAATGTTTGATGTGAATATTGAAAAAAAAAAATGTTTATCTCTGGAAATTGAAGTTCACAATCCAAAAATTATAACCATTATTTCAAAACATTTGCTTTCCTACACTGAAACAAGTTGAATGGGCCTGCATTAACAATATCACTACTTGCCTTAATCCTGTGTCACTTCATCAAAGAGGCTTTTGGTATCTCACCACCTTCTCTTCCTGGAACTTCTACTGCACACTCAGCACAGGACACATTTGTCACCCAGTACTTATGCGCCCCCCCCCCTTTACATCACACCTCATACCAGTGCGACTATCAATGCAAGGTGATCCACCTTCAATGCAAATAAACATTAAACACTAAGTGGAAATTTCATTCCTATTTAAACCTAGGTCAGCTTAATCCAGTGGACCAAATAGTATTTATACAATCTTTTTTTTTCCCCTTTTTTCCTAGTACAGTATATATCTAGGTCAACATTATTCAAAGAAAAGGATAGTTGGACAACTTTTCTTGCTGGTCAAGCAACCAACTAAAAAAAAAGTTTCTATGCAATCACTCAACAGGCTAGAAACAGCAACCAAATCGCCTTCAAATTCCTAACTGACGCTTTCAATAAAAGCAGAGTAGACTGTACAGTTTCTGATATACAAAATGGAATGGTGATGGTTAGAAGGTCCTTAAGTATAAGTATGCTCCTCAGAGTTGATCTGGGCCTAAGCAACAACTCCTTACATGAACGAGACAAATATCAAAATGCCTTTATTCAAACGTAAATGTCTTCTCTGTGCTTGTGTGTCTCTCTCTCATATATATATATATATATATATATATATATATATATATAATAGAGTGTTCGATGCACAATATGTAGAGACTGAAAGTGTACAACTCGTAATAGTATATTCATGCGAAAAAGATTTCACAAAGCCACAAGTCTTAACTTCCCATTCTACAAGACAAAGCTGTCCGTGCGAAGCTTTTCATTGAGCATACACAATGGGGCGGAGATCTCGTCTCGTTTTAAGACGCTTCTGGTATTTTATCAGCATTTATTTTTTTTAAAAACCCAATAAGAAAACATAAAAGGTAAGGACTACGGTATAGAATAAGAACTCATTTGGGAGAAATAGGTCTGCGATCAGGATACGAATGAAATAGTCGCCGGCTTAAGGTTTTGTCTTTTTTTGTAACAATCTCAACTACTTAGATACTTAATTAGTGAGTATAACCAAATGAAATCATTTCAGCAGTATATAACTGGTACTTCGTTTATCAGACATCGGCTACTACCAACAATAAAATAAAATGCCGAAATGGATAAAGATTAGTTTAATCTTAGGACTAAGTGGGTAAGGAGATGGATTTGAAGCAGACACTGAAGCATCTCAATCAGTCCTTTACCAACTGCTTCATCGATATCTACCGATGAATAGTCACACTTCTTCGTGCTAATCATCATCTAACCTTTTAACCGGAATTGAAACTTACACTTCCGTATGGAAAACATGTAAAGAATAGAGAGAATATTATTTCATAATAGCGAAGGCAAACACATTATAATATATATATATATATATATATATATATATATATATATATATATATATATATGATATATGTGTGTGTATATATATATATATATGTATGTATTCGTAAAATTGGTGAGTAGGTAGTATTGTGTGATGAGGTACGGAATAAAAGCGGGAGTATAATATCGTGGCCACAAAAAGGGGGAACACTTCTGAATACTTCTTTATAACAAACGAGCCCCTCATTTCATGGCAGCACTTGTGTGAGGCCAAAAAAAGAACGGTATCGATGGGACACCAATAATATATATATCAAAGAAAGGTATTACAAAGATGCTGATGTATGTATATATGTATGTATATATATATATATATATATATATAGAGAGAGAGAGAGAGAGAGAGAGGGAGGGAAAAAAATCATTTGTGTAGGTGTTCAAGAAATTCGAGAAAAAGCATTAAAAACTAAAAGTATGGAAAATTTTGTGCATGGTTGTATTACATAAAAAAAATCTTATCAGCGCAGATAAACAACAAACTAATCTGATGACGTCTGAAAAAAAATCCTCCATTCTTAAATATATAATTAAAACGTATATGTGTAAATATATACACAGTTGCGTAGAGGGGAGACAGGTTTTGAAGCACATAGGTTTATACAAGATAGGGGTAATTTATTTATTTATTTATACATAACTGGGTATATGTTTTGTGTATGTGTATGTATACATGTTCATACATGCAAAACGTAAAACTGATAAAAGTGGTCAAGTTTATGCGTAACAGTTGGACACTAGTCTTGATTGCCTTTTATTGATTACTCACAGATACACATTACACACCACACTTAAATGTCCAGGATCTAAGTGTGTGTGTGCTCGGACTTACGGTTCAATGGCCCAAAACCACACACACACACATACACACAACTCACGGCAATCGATGTACAGACATTAGTGGATAGCCATGTCATACAACAACCATTTTCGTTCGGCGAGGATTGAAGATATGAATATTATTCGCTTCGGGATTGAAACACGATCAACGGAATTCAAACTGTGTGGTTCTGTCTTTTTTTAGAGACAGTCCAACGAGGATCACATCAACCAAGTGTCCTTTTATTTTTTTTGTCTTTTGTTCTTTTTAAGACGGTGGGGTATTATTTGAAGGAGATTTAGCTGTTATTTCGGTTAACTAACACGCTGAGCGACCGTGGTTTCTTCGTTGGTTCGAAACGTATGTAATTGATAGCCGTGGTGTATGCTTTACATTACAGAAATAAGCAGAAAGGTGTGTCCAGATATACACACATTTATTGCAGATTTTAAGTGACGCATAGACATGACAGAACACGGGTATTATATACGAGATTCAACCCAAAATCGCTTGATCAAATTCACACATGCAATATACAATGCCATATTCGTGTGTATACATACATACACGAAAGCGGTCAAGCCGTTTCATATCTATTAAGGAAATATAAGGAAGCATGTATACACAGCTACATATATACTCAGTAAAAAAAAAATCAATCATGGCAGAGGTTATTCACATACATACATACACACAAGGAATCTCAGCCGAGATACGGAAATCCGTGTTAGGACAAGATAGAAGATGGTCAAAAGGCTAGAGTAGAAAGGACGAATGACTATATCAATTAGTAAGGCAATAAAAAAAAACCTGACAAGGCAATAAAAAAAAACCTGACTGGTTTATAGACACACAATGGTGCGTCTTGAGGGAGCGACCACCATGTAAAATTACTAATTCCAGTACTCTGGTGACTAAGCAGTCCAGAACAGAAAGGGATGTACTATTTGAGATATATACATATATATATATATACACCCTCTGACAAACTTCTACATTTATATATATATGTATGTATTTATACATACAACACAACCCACAGGCATACAAGCTTCCATACATGTTCCGGTTTATCGTGTCCAAGAAAAGTGTTCGCTACCATAATTTTAACACGACCAACCACCCAAATTCACACATTTCATACTCAGAGAGGAATATGGGTGCACGTATGTAAATTAGTGCATAGTCTTGTGTGAAACAAGAGCAACCACTAACAATTACAACAGTTTGTACACTATTTTAGTCTATATAGACACTTACACACAGCTTTTTTTCATTTCTTTATACTACCTTCAGAAAAACTGACCGAACACTTTAAAAAACAAGAATCACAGTAGAATAAGCTAGGATAAAGACAGGCTAGGTTATACATATATATATAAATTTACTAAATTTATATATTTACTCAAGTACCCAAAATAACAAGGAGTTTCTACCTCATAAACAGGAGTTACACCACAGTCATTTTGTGATCTTTGCTACCCTGGTATCTATTAACCAATTTATTTTGCCCGAGTTAATTATTAACTAAGAGAAAATAAATATATATATATGTATATATATAGTTGTGTACATTTGTTAGGCAGTTTTTAACATTCTGTTTCAACATTTGTTACAACTACAGGTATAATGCACATATCTATCTACATATCTGGTCTCTTTCTTTCTCTCATATATATATATATATATATATCATAAGATAAATATATATATATATATATACATATATATATATATATATATAATGCGACACACACACACTTGTATGTGGTTAGGTACACAGTATTAGGCCTGGAATTATATATATATATATATATATATATATATATATTATGTAGCTTTCTTGTACAAGATATTTTATACACCCATCTCTATATGTAAGCGGACGAAAACGATCGTGTTGAAGTAAAACAAGGACAAATGGGTGGGTGAACGGGTGTATATGTATGTATGTATATATACATATATCCTTCTCTACTGATACGATGCTTAAGTTAAAGAATGGATTGGTTTATTACAGGACCATTACAAATAACTCTTGCTACATACATGTTCGGTATTCCCTTTTGCAGTAAAAGTATATATATATATATATATATATATATATATATATATATATATGACATACATAAGTAGATATTTAGAAGGATAGAGTAAAAGACATATATTGTATGGTGAAAGAATTAGATTACACAAGGTTGTCACCTAGATATATACTTATATATATATATATATTGGTGACTAAATATCCAAATATATCAATATGTATTTGATGTGCTGTATATATATATATACAACCATATATATATATGCCACATAGGATTATTATATATATATTTCATAGATAGTTGATAATACTTACTCTCTTCTGTTCGTTCCGTTCGTCCACAACACTGCAAGTTTCCATACTGCTCTCCACCGCAGCAAAGTTCTGCGACAACATTTTTTTGGTGTGTGTGTGTGTCTCTTTTTCTGTTCTTTCCGTCTTTGTATATATAAGTGTATAATAGATATAGATATATATATATAGCTCTGTATCTCTATATAAGTATATATAGAGAGATAGATATATATATATATATAAATATACACACACACACTCACACACACACACACATGCCAATATTTCTCCTCGCTATTGTAAGTGTGTGTGTGTATGTGCCCACTGAATTTATGTGTCTATATATATATATATATATAAATATGTATATATTACATATAGATATTTAAATAGCTATCTATCTATATGTGTATATATATATATTTAGATGTGTATATATATATATTACATATAGATGTTTAAATAGCTATCTATCTATATGTATATAGATAGATAGACTGATGTGATATATCAACTGTCGCCTCCCAGTCCAAAGATACAGTTCTGATAAAAAGGGGAAGCCCTTCTTTCGCAAGCGGACGGGCGAGATTGGTGACGTCACTACTATTCAGCTTCAGCAGCAGCAGCAGCTGCTGAGATTGTATTAGTAGTGGTGGTAGTAGTAAAGACAATGGTGGTAGTCACTCCAGTGGTGATAGTGATGGTGGTAGTAGTGGCAGTAGTAAAGTGAAACGTAGTGGTTACGTTCGTAGTGTTGATATCCGTGGTGGTAGCAGTAGTAGGAGGAGTAGTTAAAATAGACGTGGTAGCAATGAGTATAACTGGAAGCGGATGAGGAAAAGGAAGAGGAGACGTTAGAATGGTACGAAACAACCAGTTATTGAGATATCGCGGCGAAATGTTCCATCTGTATGTGTCTGTGAGCAGTATCAGATATAATGTACATGTGCGACACTGAAAATAACCTTTAGATTGATACCTTAAAAAAACACTTATACATACGTATGTACGCATATTCGTATACATGTGTATATGTATGTACGTATATTCATATATATATATATATATGTGTGTATGTACGTATATTCATATATATATATATATATATATATATATATATATATATGCATTTATGTACATATGTATGTACATTCACATGTATGTGTGTATATGAATGTATACGTATGTTTACACTCACAGATATATATGCTTGCCTGTATGTGTGATGGCTACCCAGCTGTGACCGAGGAAAGAGCATCACTGACCATTAGGAACATAGTGCACTCAGACAAAATTACACATTACACACGTGGTTCTACTGATGACTAAAGAGCCCAGCTCTTGATAAACATAGACATCCAAAAATTCTACAGACAAATCTTCTCCCATTTGCTACACTGGCGATGAAGATATGGTGAGAACCTTAACAGACAATGCTCCTTCATATGCAACAGTCAAACACTGGGTAAATGAATTCGAGCATGGCAGGGAGAGTGTGGAAGATAATCCCACACCAGGGAGACCTCCAACTGCAACAACCAAAGACAACATTGACCTTGCTCTTGGTATGATAATGCAAGATCGTCGAATATCATGTCGTCAGACAGCCAAGACACTGGGTATCTCAACTGAAAGAGCAGACAACATTGTGACAAAAGAACTTGGGTTCCCAAAGGTTTCTGCAAAGTGGGTCCCTTGCCTTTTGACTCCTGAACAGAAACACACCACTTTGTCCACGAGCAATCTGGAACTGTTTGAAGCCGATGAAGAGAATTTTCTTGCCCATTTCATTACTACGGACAAAAGTTGAGTTCATCACTACCAGCCTGAAACCAAAGAACAATCAAAGCAGTGGAAGCACACATCTTCTCCCACCCCAAAGAAGGCCAGAGTCATTCCTTCAGCTGGCAAGGTCATGGCGTCAGTTTTTTTGGATTCTCAAGGTGTTTTGCTGATCAATTACCTTGAAAAGGGTCACACCATGACAGGGCTGTATTATTCTCGGCTACTGAAACCCCTTTGAGAAGCAATCAGAAAAAAGGCCAGGAATGCTCACCAGAGGAGTCCTTTTTCATCACAATACTCCAGCCCATACCTCAGTGGTTGCCATGGCAATAATTCATGATTGTGGATACGAACTTGTTCCCCATCTGCCTTATTCGCCAGACTTAGCCCCCTCTAGTCTTGGCTCGTTGCCATTTTGCCAGTGACAATGATGTCAGACGCTGTAGGAAGTTTCTTGGAGTCTCAAACAAAAGAGTTCCTCTACACCAAGATAATGGTGCTTCAGCACCACTGGAGAAAGTGTTCAGCCATCGAGGGGGACTATGTTGAAAAATAAATCATCAGAAGTCTTGTACTATGTTTTGTTTTTGTGAGGCTCAAAACTTTTCATACACCCCTCGTATATATATGCCTGTATATATAATGTGTCTATGTAAATATATATGTGTGTGTATATATATATATATATATATATATATATATAATGTGTATGTATATGCATAACTGGGCCTCTCCTTCATCGTCACAACACCCATCACCACCACCACTACCTATCACTTTCCTAGCTGCAGTTCTTCCTAGGAATCATTTTTCTTACAACCCAGAAGGATTTCACTCACAAGCCCATCCTTCATCCATTAATACTGTTCCCTTCACCCACACTTTCCTTGATCACTATACCCCACTATGCCACCAAATTATCTCACCTCAACCACTACCATATGTCACCCCCTCCTCATACACTTTACTTGCCTCTCTCTTCCCCAGCCGTTCATGCAATTTACCCAACAACATGTCATCTCTCTTTCATCTTTCTCCTGTCTAGTGAATCATCATTACTATTCTGCTGCTCTACACTATCAGACATCCCCTACTCTTCCACTCACTCCTGGCTTCTCTGTCCCTCTATTTCCTACATTTCCCACTTACCTCACACCTTAAAAGTCCATCCTGATACTTCACTATTTTCATTTCTTTTCAGTTCCACTCAATCACTCCTGCTCTCTCTTCTAAAATATGAATAGTCATGAAAATCTTCTTAGCGGCATTTCAACTGTCTTCATGTTCTGAGTTCTAATTCCTCAAGAGTCGACTCTGCTTTTCACACTTTTGGGGGCCGATAAAATAAGTACCAGCTAAGCACTAGGAGGAACGTAATTGACTTGCATTCTCCCTGAAATTGCTGGCCTTGTGCCAAAATTTGAAACTAATATTAGGACATGTGAGTTTCCTCTGAGCATACCAGTTTTGACATGTTAAAAAAATGACTTTATTTTCATGGGTGATTTACATGACCGTTTCAAATGAAATAAAATAGCATTTGCATTTACTTTATCCAGTATTTATATATGATATACTTGGGTTAGAAATATATCCATTTTGGAATTGAATTAAGAAATAAAACATCAATTCTGAACATCTACCAGTATCACAATGCATTAAACACTGGACTGCCACAAAAGTATAGAAAAACAATTTCATTTGTTACATGAAAAATAATCTTTCAAAAGAAATGCAATAATGTTTTATTAAACTGAATATGCCATCATTAAGAACAATTCTGGGACATTTATAGTTACTTTTCAGCCTGGACAATGCTAGGTATTCTGCAAATATGTATGTGTTTATGTATGTATGTAAACATGTAAAGTGATTGGTGTTTCGAAGGGCATCCAGCTGTAAAAACTGTGCCAAAGCAAACCTTGCCAGTGCTGGTGCCACCTACATAGTACCCAGGCCACTCTGTAAATAAAGATGATTTTTGTTGGTACTCCATCGCTTACGATGTCGAGAGTTCCAGTTGATCTGATCAACGGAACAGCCTGCTTTGTGAAATTAACGTGCAAATGGCTGAGCAATCCACAGACACGTGTGCCCTTAACGTAGTTCTCGGGGATATTCAGCGTGACACAGTGTGACAAGGCTGACCCTTTGAATTTCAGGCACAACAGAAACAGGAAGTAAGAGTGAGAGAAAGTTGTGGTGAAAGAGTACAGCAGGGTTCGCCACCATCCCCTGCCGGAGCCTCGTGGAGCTTTAGGTGTTTTCGCTCAATAAACACTCACAACACCCGGTCTGGGAATCGAAACCGCGATCCTATGACCGCAAGTCCGCTGCCCTAACCACTGGGCCATTGCGCCTCCACATATAAAGATGATAATGATGATGATATATATATATATATATATATATATATATATATATATATATATATATATATATATATATATATATATATATATATATATATATATATATATATATATATATATATATATATATATATATATATACACACACATAAGCATGGCTATGTGATTAAGAAGCTGCTTCCCAACCATGTTGTTTCATTTCCACTCCTACTGTGTGGCACCTTTGGCAAATGTCTTCCCCTGGCCAACCAAAGCCTTGTGAGTGGATTTGATAGATAAAAAGTAAAAAGAAGGCCATTGTATTTGTATATATAAATGTGTTTGTGTGTGTGTGTGTGTATGCATGTGTGCATGTGCACACACTTATGTCTTGACAGGAGGAAATATTATCTTACTTGGAAAAACACGAGGGTTGGCAACAGGAAGGGGATCTGAACATAGAAAGTCAGCTTTAACAAATATGATCTGTTTTTCAATGCAAACATGGAAAAGCAGATGTTAAATTGGGTGATGATGACAGTGGTGGTGGTGACGATCATTATGATGATGATGATGATGATGATATTACAACTGTAATAATTCGATGAATTGGTATAATGTGCATTTGTCAGTGACATGATTAAATCATTAATAAACATTTAATTTATGCACAAAACAGCATGTATTCGGAAACCTAATTAAGTAGTTAAACTATAATTTAATCCTGTCATTGTGGAGTTTTAAACTGATGTAAAAACATCTTGTTCTTCCTACATTCAGAGAAGAATTAATTAGATTGCCAATTGCTATTTAAATTTCTGACAAATTAGAACTTAGCTGCCATTGATAGAACAGGTTGCAGGGATGGCTGTGTGGTTAAGAAGCTTGCTTTGCAGCCCTGTGGTTTGAGGTTCAGTTCAATTGTGCAGCACCATTGGCAAGTGTCTTCTACTATAGCCTGGGGCTGACCAGTGCCTTGTGAGTGAATTGGGTAGACACATTTGTTTTTGTACATAAACATTTCTTGAAATGTGTATGTGTGTGTGTGTGTGTGTGTATTAATGAAGAGTTATGCCTAATACAGCATGTATCAGGAAACTTATGATAAATTTAAAGTAGTTAAACTACTAACATATTTGATATGTATGTTTGCGAATATGTATATATGGAACTATGTATGCATATATGTGTGTGTGTATATACATATGTATCTATCTATCTATCTATCTATCTATCTATATATATATATATATAATATATAATAATAATAATAATATTAGGGAGAAGATTCAAAATTACAGGTAAAAACTCAATTAAAATCAATTTATTAAAAATTAAAATTAAATTAAGTTTCACAGTATAAAATATATATAAATATATAGTTTTAGGGAAAAGAACCAAGGTTCATGAACTCATCAATGAAAATCCAGTCACATATAGAAAAATTAATGAGTAAAACCACAATAAATAAGTATAATATAATACAAAGTAAATATCATAAGATAAAGATAATATATATATATACACACACACATATATATAGTATAAAGGATCATAGGTAAGGCCAGAACAATGCAATGTAAATGCAAGGCAATTCACAAGAAAAATATGTATTCAATATTTCGGGATTATGACCCCATTTTCAAGAAATTAACGAATGTTGTCGATGAGCATGTATGGAGTGGACATGTGCTATAGCAACACTTTTCCGTGCATGTCCACACCACACACGCTCACACACATACACATTGGCAATATTCATTAATTTTTTTGAAAATGGGGTCATAACCTCGAAATATTGAATACAAGGTAAGTCTACATTAATTCATATTTTTGTTTTCTTGTGATTTGCCTTGCATTTACTTTGCATTGTTCTGACCTTACCCACAATCCTTTATACAATATATTCTACACAATGCTTCAAAGTAATTATTACATATATATATATATATATGTTTATAATGGAGCCGCTTGAAATCGTCATACTGCATCATTACTTGATATCCTGTTGCATTGTTCAATTAAATAGAGCCATTTGAAATGGTTGTACTGCATCATTACTTGATATCCTGTTGCTTATTTTGATTATATATATATATATATATATATACATATATATACATATATATATATATATAATCTACTTATATATAAGTAATTATACCTTTTCAATGTATAAAACAATGTATGTGTGTACATATGCATATTCCAAGTAATAGGCCACAGGTTTTCACCTAAGTAGCTGAACTTCTTCATAAGGGCACATCTTTTCATAAGTAAATGTTACAGGCTACATTACTTTTGCTAATATTTATCCTATATTCCATATTCTTTGAAAAACCAGGAATATTGCATACCCACAAGCACTGTAACAGACACTGGGAAAATTTACTGATTCAAAAAAATAATTAATTTAGAGTAATTATGTAAATTAGTACATCATTTTTAAAGAACATAATTTTTCCTTGAAAATGCAAACAATGTAAACATAAAATTTTATCTTAAGTTCTGTTTTATGTTTGTTATTCTTTTTACATTTAACTTTTATGCAATTTTTTATGAAAATCATTTCGAATCATCTTCAGCAATTCTGGATGAATCAACATTTCCAGACCACCTGAAGTTTTTCAGCATCTTCAAAAAATTAATTCCAAATATTGCTGATTCATGGATTGTATTTATTTTAGGGATCAATAAACCTGACCAAGGTCTGTTACTGCAGCGGTTTGTGTGTGTGTGATTATTTAGTTTTATTTCAAGATTTCTTGCCAATAAAGAAAGAACCAGATTCTAACCTAGATCCAAGGTTCCTTCATTAGAATTTCAACAACATCAGCAGGTTCTAGCAAATATTCTTCTTACCCCACTGAATGGGTAACTCATAAATGATGTCCTATCTGAATTTCAATGTGGCTTCTGATCTGGTAGAGGGACAATGGATATGATTTTTCACAGCAAGACAGGTGCAAGAGAAGTGCTATGAGCAGAATATGGATCTTGTCCAGGTAGTCATTGATTTAACAAGGCCTTTGATACTGTAAATAGGGCCTTTCTATGGAAAATACTTGGTAAACTTGGATGTCCAGATCACTTTGTATCTATAATTAAATCATTTCATGATGAGATGGAGGCTTGAGTCAATGTTGGTGGTGACATGGCGGGACCCATTCCTGTAGAGAATGGTGTCAAGCAGGGTAACATTCTTGCCCCAGCTCTCTTTTCTTTGTACTCTGCTGCTGCTTTTACTCATGCTTTTGATAAGGTTAGCTCTCTGGGAATATATGTCAGATATCGATCTTCTGGCTGTCTCTTTAATCTGCACTGATTTGCTGCCAATTCAAAAGTTTTCCAGTATCTTATTTGTGACCTTTATACAGATGACTGTGACTTAGTCACTCATACAGTGGACGGCATGCAACTACTAATGAATCGTATTTCTGCTTCTTGCAAGGCATTTGGACTCAGCATTAGCCTGGACAAGATTGTTGTAATGTTCCAGCCTGCACCAGGAAATCCATATGTGGAACCAGCTATCTTGGTTGAAGGAAGAATACTGAAAATGGTAGAAAAGTTTGTCTACCTGGGCAGCACACTCAGCCGTTCTTGCTCCTTGGATGATGAAGTATCTTTCAGGCTGCAGACAGCAACTGATTCCTTCCAGTCTCTTCAGTCTCATGTCTGGTCCCAGCATGGCCTCACAAGGCAAACAAAAATTGTTGTGTACCATGCATGTGTACTGACATAACTCCTTTACTCAAGTGAGACATGGACTCTTTACAAACACATTTAATACATCCTATTCTTCTCTTGTTATGTCTCACCCTAAACAATTTGTTCAATCCCATGTTCACATTGGGGGGGGGGGGCTTCAAAAATATCTTTCTTGACTAAGTTTATCCGAAAGATATCACCTGATAAAAATTGAAGTTGATATGATTAGTCAAGTCATCTCTTCCCCGTGGTAAAATTTTATTTTTTAAATTGGATAAATTTTTATAAACATTTAAATATATTGGAAGCTCTTGGGTTTTGAGGACCAAACACAAGGAATCTTGAATACCCTCTAATAACTGAGAAAATGTGGGGTTTTTTTTAACGTTTGAAAAATGTGTTTGTCATGATTTGATTAAATATCTTCAGGTAATTGTTTTGTAAGCCGGCTGATCGCCAACCACGAGTTCACGAGATTTTTTTTTTATTAATCTTTTTACATTCCTAGAACGGCCTCTGCACATCTGAATATGCAAACTGCTTACACGTTCTCTTCGAGGCATTGTATTACTAGCCTACAAATACATTGTTACGTCTAACGTCATTATAAAAGCATCACCACACCGAACCTGCCAGCTGTTTTACCTCTTGCTACTAGACCCACCAAATGCAACTAAATTCCCTCCCCCCCCTCGCTACTTTTATTGCGTCTTACACCCCAGAGACCGCAATAAAGTACTTTTAACATTATTTCTTCCCAGAGCTGCAACTTCAGAAATTCTCTCCCACCCATGTTTTTAGCAGTCATCGACCTGCAGATATTCCAAACTGAACGTCACCCGAATCGATTTTACTGGTTCGTGAGGGTGGGGACGTAAATGTCTTTGACGCTTCTTTTGAGTAACCTATATATTTTTTTTTTGTCTTAATAACGACATTTTCGAAATTTTCTTTCTCCCAAAATTCCTTTAACTGCATGCTTCGTTGAATAAAAATATTTTGTGCGCGTGTTTTTGTTAGACTATGAAGTAACATTGGGAGAGACTTAAGATATTCGTTATGATCTGTTGAAGTCGAAAGATGAAATCGTTTAGCGGCTATTGAGTTATGTCCCTTCATTTATCGCCTCTCTTTTGTTTTGTTTTGATTTCATGTCAGTTTCGTCTCTTTGCTTCTCGCGTTGTCTCTGAACCGGGTTCGTCTGTTTTCAAATAAAGGAAACATCTCAAGATGGTAGTGTTTACAGATCTGGGTGTTACGTGGAAAGAAGATACACCTGTCGACGACAAAATTAGGCGTTTAATTAAATGTAAGCTTTAATTTTCTTATCATAAACATTGATCTTAGTTGTGAAATATTGTGTCTCGTTCAATTAGCATAACGTCGCACGTGTTTAATTTGAATGGTGACCTAAAAGTTTCGCCTAGAACCAGTCGTATTTACTGATTTATGCCTTAAATGGAAAGAAGATAAACCTTGATAAATTTTGACGACAAAATAGCTTGATTATGTGCAAGTTTTGTTTTTCTTTCCATGAACATGGATCTTAGTTCTGTCCCAGTATTTAATCTTTCGCACATGTGAAAATTGGCCGGAATTTAAGTTTCACCAAGAAAACTAGATAAAAGCGACTATTTTCTTAATCAATGAATAATGTATGTTTTGAAGCAGAAAATTTCAAGTAATTTCAGTACCGGGGACCTAGGGCTACAGAATCCAAAATATTCGGCGAAGGTAAAGTATACGCACACTGGGGGCTTAGGGTTAAGGGTTACGCCGAAAACGGGTGGTGCGCGTATTCTTTACCTCTGCCAAATATTCTCCCAAGTTTAAGATAGCAGTGAATGATTTGAGGAAGAAAGTGGGGTAAATTTTTTGAGTAAACCCGCACGATTTTCACTAAGGTAAAAAGAAAAAAAAAAGAAAACTTGGATTTTTCGCGTGGAATCAAGTACCCCGACCTAATATGCTGGAAATCCCTTATTTTGGTTCGGAAAAAAAGGTGGAGGGCTCCCCCCCTCTTTCCGAACCAAAATAAGGGATTTGCAGCATATTAGGAGGTCAGGGTACTTGATTCTACGCAAAAAAATCCGAGTTTTTTTTCTTTTCCTTAGTAAAAATCGTGCTGGTGAAAAAAAATCAATGAGGGAGGGGGGGGGGGGGGTCCGAGGCTTCCACCTCACCCCACCCCGTTTCTGCAGCTTTGAGTCTCTTCTCCATGACTCCTTATCATCCAAGACTCACATCCATACGTTAGCATCGACCAGATTTAGTCTAACACCATATATATTTATTCATTTATTTATTCAAGGATGGTCTGTTCTGCACAATTAAATACAGCCAATCTCTCTCTCTCTAATAACTGCCACAAGTAAAAATTTTTAAAAAAACATTCTGATGTCAATACGTCCAATTAAAAATTCTTCAAGGCTATGCCCCAGCATGGCCACAATCTAATGACAGAAACAAGTAAAAGGCAAAAAAAAAAAGAAAATTAGGAGAGTGGGTGTTTTGTCCACTTTCAGTAGCAGAGCAAGTACTTGGTGACCCTGTCAGTGCAGGCGCTACTTAAAAGCACTCAGTCCACACTGTGAAGCGGTTAGCATTTGGAAGGACATCCAGCTGTAAAAAACCTTGCCAAAACTGACCTCGCCTGTGCTTGTGCCACGTAAAAATGCACTGAGTCCACTCTGCTGAGTGGTTGGTGTTAGAAAGGGCATCCGGCTGTAAAAATCCTGCCAAAACAGTTACAGAAGTCAGGTGTAGGGTTCTACCTGGCCAGCTCTTGTCAAACTGTCCCACCAATGCCAGCATGGAAGGCAGACGTTAAACAACGACTGCGGTGGCGAAAGAATAACCAATTTATTGCAGATAAATTTTTGACAGCAAAATCTTATATGGACTTCTAAGGGCCATATGGATCCTTGTTGAGAAACACTAGGTTATATAATGGTACTAGTGGTGATGGTGAATGTATGAGGACAGGGAACGGTACAGAACTATGTGGTCAGTGTGTGTGTGTGTGTGTATTATCTGGATGGGAACATCCAGTGGTGGGTGGTGTGGTATATATTGTGGTGGAAGTTTGTTGTTGTTGGCACTCCGTCGCTTACGACGACGAGGGTTCCAGTTGATCCGATCAACAGAACAGCCTGCTCATGAAATTAACGTGCAAGTGGCTGAGCACTCCACAGACACGTGTACCCTTAACGTAGTTCTCGGGGATATTCAGCGTGACACAGTGTGACAAGGCTGACCCTTTGAATTACAGGCACATCAACAGAAACAGGAAGTAAGAGTGAAAGAAAGTTGTGATGGAAGAGTACAACAGGGTTCGCCACCATCCCCTGCCGGAGCCTCATGGAGCTTTAGGTGTTTTCGCTCAATAAACACTCACAACGCCCGGTCTGGGAATCGAAACCGCTATCCTATGACCGCAAGTCCACTGCCCTAACCACTGGGCCATTGCGCCTCCACTGTGGTGGAAGTAGATTAGGTGAATTAGGCGAAGGGAGGTGTGTAGTTCTGATTTGCTGAGCGGGATTCTTCTGTTGAAGTATAGGAGAGGACAGTGCGTGTATGTACACTGTCAGTTGGTGGGGTGGGAGGAAGGAAGGAAGGGACTGCATAGTGACATCATGCACTGGGAAGAAAAGGAGTGAGGAAGAGTATATGGTGTTGTTGTAGAGGTGAGGTGATGTCCCACTTGTCTGCTTCCTCTTAAGTGATATATACTCCTTCTTCACTGTTACTGCACCCTCCTCCCATCTCCCCTGGTCAAACAGAAGGTGCATGGTAGATCGTGACCCTGGACCAGGACAAAAACAAGGGCACTGCTTGCTTGCTTGCACACATACACACACACACACACACACACACACTCAGTCACTTTCACACTTACACATGGCTGGCACTAAGAACGCACACTCATGCACACGCGCGCACACACACACACACACACTCTCTCTCTCTCTCTCTCTCTCTCTCTCTCTCTCTCTCTCTTTCTCCTTTCTACCTCTCATATTATTGGATATTTCAAGGTCAGCTGTGTTTGTTAGTTATCTTAGTTCACCTTCAGACCCCCCTACTCCCTCATCTTCCTCCCTTTCATCCTTCAGGTATATGAACACCCTTCACACACCACCACTGCATAACAACTTTTGGCAAACATATGCTCAAACACACACACACACACACACACACACACATCACCACCACCACCACCACCACTACCACATCACTGCTCTGTCACCACCCTCCACCATCTCCACTACCTTTTCCTATTTTACATTACTATGAGTTAGCCTCCACTGGATTGCTCAGCTTGCTAGAAATAGCAGCCAAATCACACCCTTCTATCACAAAAAAGGGGTAGGGACACATAGGATAATGTAGCCCTAGATACACTGTTGTTTTCCTCTCTTTCGTCCTTCAGGTATATCAACACTCTTCACATACATGCACATACCACCACCATATAACAACTATTGGCATACACATGCTCAAACAGACACATACACACACAAACACATTACCCGACCCCATCACCACCACTACAATATCACTGCTCTGTCACCACCATCATCTCCACCACCTCCTTTTCTTTTTACTTTTACATTACTAAGAGATAGCCTCCACTTGATTGCCTAGCTTGCTAGAAATAGCAACCAAATCACACCACCATCATCATCACCCTTCTATCTCAAATAAAAAAATTGGAAAAGAAAAGGTTAAGGGTATATAGGATAATGTAGTCCTAGATATACTGTGCCTGAAAATAAGATGGAATGGTCACAACTAAGATACTTTACACCATAGGTCTGTTTGATCATGGACTTACAAAATGGCCCTTTGAATTACAGGTACAACAGAAACAGGAAGAAAGAGTGAGAGAAAGTTGTGGTGAAAGAGTACAGCAGGGTTCGCCACCATCCCTTGCCGGAGCCTCGTGGAGCTTTAGGCATTTTCGCTCAATAAACACTCACAACACCCGGTCTGAGAATCGAACCCGCGATCCTATAACCGTGAGTCCGCTGCCCTAACAACTGGGCCATTACGCCTCCACGAGAGTATGATAGAGGGACAGATATGTGAAGGCGCATGGCTCAGTGATTAGAGTGTCGGACTCACAATCATGAGGCAGTAAATTCGGTTTCCTGACTGAGCTGTGTGTTGTTTTCTTGAGCAAGACACTTTATTTCATGTTGCTCCAATTCACTCAACTATAGAAATTAGTTGCAATGTCATTGGTGCCAAGCTGTATCGGCCTTTGCCTTTCCCTTGGATAGCATTGATGCTTGGACTTGTGCCTCAGAGGGGGAACTTTCTAGGTGCAATCCCATGGTCATTCTTGACTGAAAGGTTTGTTTTTTTTTATTTAGAAGAACAGATAGCCCTCTTATTATAAAGGAGTAGTTATGATTAAGTGTACCTATGATCAATGACGTTCCAACCATGACCACCATCATTTTGTATATCTCTGACTGACTGCATGATCCAACATACCTGTGTTCATTTAAGGCAGTGACTCTTGATTTAGTGATGATTTGGCTGCTATTTCCAGCAGATTGAGCAACTGCATAGAAGGTCCCTCTTGCAACAGTGGTCAGAGTAAGTGTTGCTCCACTACCTCACTGAGATGGCATGTCATTGTTTGTTTTCTCATCACTGCCATCTCTCCAGCACACCCTCTCTCTTTCTCTCTCTCTCTTTCTCTCTCTCTCACACAAATACATGTCTGTCTCCATTTTTTTTCTCTCTTTTTCTTCCCATTCTCTTCTCCTTTCACTTTGCTTCCATTCTTACCTATTTTTTTTTTCTGCCTTCTCCACTAGCCCCTACTCACTGTTACCATGTCAACTGCCACCAGTGGTTCACGGGGGGGGGGAGGTTAAGTGTTTAGTGGAAAGACACTGGCTTGTGTGACCTTGTCTCTGTTAGTGGAGAGTTCTTATCCCCCTCCATCACACAACCACCACCACCACCATCACAACAGATTCTGCCCTGCCCTGCCCTCACACTCCTCCCTCCATGCATTTATCCTTTATTTTGTTCTGACATTGAATAGAAACCATTACTACTCCCATTTTCATAATCTTTTTCATTACTACTTTGCATCATCACCAACGTTATCATCATCATCATCATCATCACCAGTATCACTACCACCACCATCATCATCATCATAGTCACCACCATAACCACCACCATCATCATCATAACCACCACCACCACCACCACCACCATCCTCATCATAACCACTAGCACCACCACCACCATCACCACCACCACCACCACCACCATCATCATTCATCATTGCTGCCATTGTCATCATGACGATGACCATCATCAATTCTAATTGCAGAAATAGATCCTAATTGCATTCCCTCCTCCTCCTCCTCCTCCCCCATCATCATAACTATATGGAGCTGCTATATAGATGCTCTACCAGCTCAAAATAGCTTCGAAATCTCTCAGAAATTGAACTGGGACCATCTTTAAACAAATTGAAGGACACTGGTAAGACTGAGACAAACAACCATGTCTATAAAGACTGGATGGGATGGTATGAGACGGGATAGTGTAATCAAAGCTGGAATGCCTTTCATCCGTCAGTTTACTTGACCAGGGCTGATTTAGGTATTGTTCTTTCTCCTCTGATGAAGCTATTAAAAATAACAAAAAAAAAAAAAAAAAAAAATCTCTTCATTTGGATCACTACATCATCATCATCATTATTTAACGTCCGCTTTCCATGCTAGCATGGGTTGGACTATTTGACTGAGGACTGATGAAACCGGATGGCAACACCAGGCTCCAAACTGATTTGGCAGAATTTCTACAGCTGGATGCCCTTCCTAACGCCAACCACTCCGAGAGTGTAGTGGGTGCTTTTACGTGCCACCATCCTCACAACCACCACCACTAGTTTTATCTTTATCACCATTACCACCATTGTTATCACCATAGCCAAACCAAGCTAAGATAAGCCAGTGGGGGAAGCCATTACATTAGTGTTTCTCAAGATGAAGTGCATATCTCACTGGTGGACTATGATCATAATTTGATGAGGTGTAAGTTAGTAACTATTATTATTACGAGTCATCCAGCTTCAATTGAGAGGCGTCAGAACTCTATTGTGTTTTCAAGTAGCTAAAGCCATATCCAGTCCAAATACTCTTCCTGTTTTATGTTCAAACTGGCCAGGTCCAGCCTCTCACATCTACACACATACACACACATGTGTATACACAGAAAAGCTCACAGGTATACACCAAAATACACACTCTTACAAAGTCACATACACACACGTAACAAGACATGAATACACATTTACACATCTTTACACAAATGCATGAATATATAATATCAAATTTTGATATGTTAATCTAAATACACCCATACATGATTAATTCAAAGCCATGTGAATAAACAAGTATTACACTTGACAGAGTAATCTGAATGCAAGATCTGTCTAATGCCTGAGAGTGGGTTGCATAATCGGCAGAACATCAGACAAAATGCCTTGTTACTTGGTTTTCATTACTGTATATTCTGACTGCTAAATTTGTCCCAAATCTACTTTGTCATTTGTCTTTCCTAGGTCATTAAAATAAGTGTCACACTATGGAAATGGTCATGCCCCAGCAAAGCCTGAACTAGTCAGATAAGAAGAAAACAATTTCTCACAAAACTGCACATTCTAGAAAAAAACTGTGCAGTGTAAGAAAAAAAGTTGCAAAGCAACAAAATTTATTTATCACTTGACTATAGCAGGTTTTAACCAAGCATGTGAAAATAGCAACACGTGTAAAAAATAACATGAGAAAAAGGAAGTATAGAAACGAAACAATGTCACAATATTTAATACAAACAAATAAGACTCGTATGAAAATTTGACGGCTGTCTGGGAATAAGCTTGTTTCCCAACCACATGGTTCCATGTTCAGTCCCACTGCATAGTATCTTGGGCAAGTGTCCAATATGAAATAGTTTTGCTTTGTAATTCAGTCAGTGTGTCTTGATTCTGGTGTTCTGATTGAATCGATTAAAGCTTAATTTTCCCAAGAATGCTATGAATGGCCCTAAATGTGAAATGACAGCAACATATGAAAAATGAATGCCTTTTTTGGAGACCTGCTGAAAGTTAGTGAGAAGATCAGTCAAAGATGGCTACGACTATTTGTTCACTGTGTGTGCCACCATAAACTGGAAGCATGGTTCTGGATTCAGTCCCATTGTGTGGGGCAGCATGGACAGTTGCCTTTTTCTAAGCCCTGAGCAAACCAAAGCCTTATGAGTGGATTTGATAGGTGGAAACTGAAAGAATCCCATTGTATATATGTGTATGTATGTGTGTGTGTGTGAGACCTTGTGTTTTTTTGTCTTGACATTACATGATGGTGACGGTGAGTGTCACTAATCTATGTCTCTCTCTTCAATTGCAGTGGGCTACAGACAGGTCGCAATCAACAACATAGTACTTCCACCACCTACTGGCAAGACGAAAGGAAAAGGTGAAAACCAGGTAGGTGACTAGGTTATGGTGGGGACTTGGTGTTGTGTGTGTATATGGGGAGGCGGATGAAGAGTGTATAAGTGAGTTTTTACCTGTAATTTTGGATTTTATCCCTAATATTATATATATATACATGTTTTATATTTTCAGAAGAAACAGTTAAAAGATCCCCATGACATTCTTTTACCGGAACATAATTTAAGACTACACAGTAGTGTGCAGCTCACTGTAAGTATAACATACAGGGGGGAGAGGGGGTATAATATCAAATATATACATGTGGTTAAGAAGCTTGCTTCCTAACCATGTGGTCTTGGATTCAGTTCCATTGCACAGCACTTTGGGCAAGTGTCCTGTACTATATTTCCAGGCTAAGCCTTGTGAGTGGATTTGGCTGACAGAAACTGAAAGAAGCCCATCATATATATATATCGCCTGTGTTAGAATGGGGGTAGCTGATGAAGGAAAATGTTCTCTATGTGGCCTGTGTGTGTTCTGTACTCTGGTTATTATTATTTTCTTGTCTACGTTTTGTTTGCAATGTCCTGTACCCAGATATGCACCTATATATACAGGTAGACGTAAGTATGCACATACCTGTACGTATATATGCATATACTCATTTATTATTTGTTTTATATATATATATATATAAAGCTGGGATGTGTGGGGTTCAGTTACTCAGTAAATGAAAAGTGCATTAAATACTACAAAAATGTACACATAGGACAGAAACAGAGGGACCCTAATTCTTCATCAGTTATCAACCGAAATACTAATACACAGTTTCATGCCTTTAATGATAAGACTGAGAACTTCGCATATTCCTTTTCTACCATCCCAACTTCCTCTCTTCCTCTCTCTCGTCATCTCACTCATAATTGTAGATTTTCTCACTTCCTTCCTTCCCTGTTCTCTCTACTGCTCTCTCTTTCCCTCTCTTTCATCCTCCTTCCCTTCTATCTATTGTCCACACGTGACCCGTGACTAATTTTCCCATCTTTCTGCCTTTTGCCACTGGACACTTAGCTTGCTGGTCAACATCTATCTCCTCTCTTGCTGTTTTTCTTTCTATATCCATTCATGATTTCTTTCAGGCGTTACCCATCATTCCTGTCTGTTTGGTCAAAAGGCCGTATTTATTCCAGCTTTGTCAATTTTTACCTCCATCTTAGTGAAGGCAGAGGTATTGTTTTCAGTTGTGTTTGAAGCTACGAAATAAGGCCTGATTCATTCAAAGCAATGTGAATAAATAATCATTATTAACCATGGCTAAGCAGACATTCGAGCTTGGTACAGGCCTCTGGCTCACCAGTTCCATTCAAACTGTTAAACCCATGCCAGCATGAAAATCGAACATTAAATGATGATGACGGTGGTGGCAGTGGTGGTGGTGGTCGTCATTGTGTGTGTGTGAATTTGGCCTTCACACAATCTATGGTTCATTGGTCTGTTGGGTCAGTCTTTGAACTGATATGCCCAACAAGGCTATTGCCTATAAAAATATGGTATAGAAAATGTATGTGGAATAAATATACATGTGTGTGTATGTATGTATATATCATCGTTGTCATCCTTTAATGTCTGTTTTCCATGCTGGTATGGGTTGGACAGTTTGACCAGAGCTGGAAAGCTGGAGAGCTGCACCAGGTTCCAGTCTGATTTGGCTTGATTTCTACAGCTGGATGCTCTTCCTGATGCCAACCAGTTTACAGTGTGCTGTGTGCTGGGTGCTTTTAACATGCCACTGAACAAACACTTTTATGTGGCACTGGCACACAACTCCCACAGGATAATCCTCTTCACCAGGGTCACAAGTGACCTTAACACTTCTGCTATGAAGGATGGGTCTTCTTGAATACAGCAAAGTGCCAGGTATCTTGGGGCCTTATCGATCACCTACTACTTATAATATTGTACTTTCACACCACAGTATATATATAATATTGTACCTCTTCTACACAAATTATATTATGTTGTACAATGTTATGCTGCAGGATACTGGTTCTAAACTGAAGCAGCTCTCTCGTTTGACTTTAATATTCTCCAAGGCAGAGCAGGTTCATAATTTGGTGAGTAATTTGTTTACATGTTTTTTGTTGTGAGAGTATGTTAACCCATTTAATACCAACCTGTTTGAGGACCCCTACCCCATTAAGGGATTAGCTTTTATGTCATCACTTGATCTGTTGAAAATAACAACTAAATCTTTATCCACAAACTAAGTAAAGTTTGCTCTCCCTTGATGAGATGGGTTAATATATGTTCAGCTATGTTGTGATTGCTATCTTCATATCATAGCCCCACTGACTATGGAAGTCAACTAACAAAAAACACTTGACACAATGACAAGAGCCACTGAAGAATCATCCTCTAGGTGATTGCTTGACAAGCTAGAAACAGCGGCCAAATTTCTCTCAGAGCACATCCTATCCCTTTAATAAGAAACTTTGGGTAGTGGAGTTAAAGCAAGAATATCTCACAAATGGATGGAATAGTTATGATTGGAACATGTTTGATTATAGATCTAATCAATCAGAGCTGCATTGGAGTTAAGTAAGACACAGTGATGATAAAATAAAGGTCTTTTGCGTTAGTTAGTACCTGTCTGTGTGCCATTTGCATTGCTTCACATATCTCTTCTCTATCTTCTGTGCTGCCATGTTGCAATTTCATTAACCATGCTCTTTATTGTTTTTGTGTTCTTACAGCATTCTGCAGACATCCAAGCCTATGACATACTGGCTGTGCAACCAAGTGACAAGGACCTTTTTCATGTGTGCTAATCCTTTGTATTCTACTTTATCTAATTTTGTATGTGTATTGAGAGAGAGAGTGAGAGACAGACAGACAGACAGAGTGAAAGAGAGCAGTTGTTGTTTCACCCCATCTCAGCTCTGGATCAGACATTCTACCATTCTTTCATTCCATCTTTTTCCCATAGTGTATCGAAGACTACATCATCCAATCTGACCTTTTCATAAGACAGCAGGGTGAGATTTAAGGGAAACTTAGCTGCTGTTTTTAGCAAATTAAGAGACCACATAAAGGCAACCTTATTGGCTTAAGACACCCAAAGTTTTTAAAGTGGTAGTGGCATTGGCAACAGCGGCTGCAGCAGCAGTGACTACTGCAGCTTCTATGGCAGCTGCTACCGTTATTTCATTAACTAAGGAAATATTTGCAAGTAATTGTAGCTTCTATATCTTAAAAAGTCTCAAGGATTTAGTCTAATCCTGGTCCTTGTTGCTGACTTTGAAATAGTGTGATTGATTGGCTGATTGGAGTGTAGGTTTGATGGCATGGTATGGTAATGAGGATGTGTGGAATACAGAGTTGTAGTAATGTCTAGGGTGTATAATGTTGCTCTGAGTACATGTATATGAGAGGGTGCTGAAAAGTTCTTGGCTTTAAGGGTATCGTGAAAGGCCTGGTTGGAGGTCCAACCTTCCAAGTTCTTTCACAGGGCTTAGAAAAACTGAAGGACTGCTGCAATCTGAGAGGGGAATATGTTGAATAAAATCATAATTAACTGATCCTCCTGTATTTTGTTTTACCCAAAGCCAAGAACTTTTCAGCACCCCTGAGGACAAGTGTAGGGCTGTATGGGATGTTTGGTGTAATGTGGTAAGTAGTGCAGACATAGTACTTGTAGTGTAGTTGTGAGGATGAGTGATGTAGTTTGGGTAATGTGACTATTTAGTGTGGTAGTGAGGACTAATATGACGACAAGGGTTCCAGTTGATCCAATCAACAGAACAGCCTGCTTGTGAAATTAAGATGCAAGAGGCTAAGCATATCCCTAACAAAGTTCTCAGGGATTTTCAATGTGATACAGAATGTGACAAGGCTGCCGGTTTGAAATACAGGCACTACTCGTTTTTGCCAGTTGAGTGGATTGAAACAACATGAAATAAAGTGTCTTGCTCAAGGACACAATGCAATGCTGAGTATCAAACTCCTGACCATACAGTTGTGAGCTGAATACCCTAACCATTAAGCCATGTGCCTTCAACTAATATAATTATGTAGTGTGGTGGTGGTGGTCATTTTGTGGTTGTGGTACACCAAGTAATTCTAAAACAAACAAGGTTTAACTTATTCTTTATTTCCTGATTCTAAAACTCTAAGATCCTTTTTCAGTGATGATTGTTTTTATTTTCTGGGTAAACGAGAGAGGACTGAGGTGTGTGTATCACTGTGATGTCCAACAGTCAAATTTGATGGAGATTCTTGCTCCATTAAACACCCATTGTTCAAGTATGTAGGCTCATGTCATGCTCCCCATTGTCCTCTCAGTCATGGCTCTGGTACTGTCCCCTTCTTGGACAGCATCGAGCAGCTGGCTCTTGGAGCAGTTCCTGCCAGCACCAAGCATGCCATCTCTGTCCACTATTAAGGTGTTGAGACAAACTGCATATTTGTTGCTACTACTGCTGCTGTTACTTATGGTCATGCTAGAGCCTTTCTTGCCCTCGGCCACCAGACTGTCGATATCTGTTGAACCCTTTACGTCTTCAGCTTCCTTAGTATCTCTTTCCTCATCAGTTTCATTTTCGTCCAACATTTCATCTCTTTGGCATCTGAGCCATAAATCTATGGCATCTTTTACCATCAGAATCTGAAATAATATCATGGGAAAAACTATTGGGTTGGTGCATAATTAATGACAATTTCATAATTTAATTTACAGGTTTTATTTACAATTAAAAAAAAAGTCATTAATTATGCACCAATACAATACAAAGGTTATAGTGTTTATCACTATTAAGTTCATCTTTTGCGACAAAACATTTTTTTTACTAATATTGTATTTGGTCATGTATAAGTTGCAATATTTTATATGATTTTAACTTAAAAACCTGGTATGTGGCTTATACATGGAGCAAAGTTGTGGTAGGAAAAAAATTTGTACCAAGATTTAACACTAAATTAGGGGTGCGACCTATGAGTAAATATGGTACATATTGGTAGTACACTGGCAGAATTGTTAGGGTGATGGACAAAATGCTTTGCAATATTTATTGGTGTAACTTTATGCTTTGAGTTCAAAACCAATCAAAGCCTACTTTGCTTTCCATCTTTCCAGTCAAATACTTTAGTTGATTTAATTGACTACAGATATTTTTATTGATCTCTATTTGTTGCACCACTAATTTACAGGTCATAAAGGGATATGACACAAACAACATCACCAGATTTTAGACTGATATAACCTCCTCACACACACATGCATATATACCCCTAGGTCTATCAACCCAACCTACCCCTTCACCATTACACTTTGGACCCCTTCCCTTTCCTCTCTCCCTGTTTCCATTACTCCTACTCCCAAACTGTTCCCTCTGTTATTCTCTCCATAGATTTTGGTGCATCTCTTTGTGTGTGTGTGTGTGTGTGTGCACCATTGTTCTTACCTTGACGATGACCTGTTCATCAGTGCCACAGATTGTGCATCCGTCTCCCACAATTTGAAGCAACTGTTGCAGGTAGTCATACACCTTCTGCAAGAGGGACAGATGCGTGTATTGGATGTAGCGTAGACTGCAGGCGTTACTCAGTTGACCATTGTGGTGGTTGGCACCGACCATCATCATCATCATCGATGTTGTTGTTGATGCTGTTGTTTTCCACAATTTGTCTCTGTCTATGTCAGCCCACCAACAAACTCTCCCCTTCTCTCGGTTTGCGTTGACTATGCAGATGTCTCTTGAAGGGAAAAACAAGAAATAGAACAAATAGAGCAAACACTGACTGCTGTTGTCATGATTATGTAGTGGTAGTGGTAGTAGTAGTAGTAGTAGTAGTAGTAGCAGTAGTAGTAGTAGTAGTAGCAGTAGTAGTAGTAGTAGTAGTAGATAATGACTTATCATTTCGTTGTTGTTGTCATCATTGTTTTTGTTATTAAGCATGGCTGTGTGGTTTTAGAAGTTTGCTCCCCAACCATTTGAGTTTCAGTCCCAGTGTGTGGCACCTTGGGCAAGTGTCTTTTGCTGTAGTTCCGGGCTGTGTACATTTAAACACAAGAGAAAACTGCCTTCAACAGGCAGTTTTTACATGCTAGGAGAAGTAGTCAAAACGGCCAAAACCACATTTAAGAGCAACCTTCAAAAGGAATGAAAAATAAAAACTTTTACCTTGTTATTTTAATCCGGTCAGACCTAGGTTTCAAAATTTTTTAGCAAATAAAATAATTTGCTAGGCAGAATTTCTCATCAGTGATTGCACCATAACACTAACATATAACGACGAGTCACATGTTATTCGTCTCTTAATTATATGTTAGTGTTTTGGCGTGATGAGAAATTTCGCCTAGCAAATTATTTTATTTGCTAAAAAATTTTGAAACCTAGGTCCGACCAAATTAAAATATGGTAAAAGTTTTTATTTTTCATTCCTTTTGAAGATTTCTCTTAAATGTGGTTTTGGTCGTTTTGACTACTTCTTCTAGCATGTAAAAACTGCCTGCTGAAGGCAGTTTTCTCTTGTGTTTAAATGTACACTATTTTATATTGAAAATATGTTGTCTATTGACTTTTTACACATGCTAGGCCATTGGTAGTGAAATCTCTAAAAAAACTCACTACCCTATATTTTACGTATATATATATATATATATATATATATATATGTGTGTGTGTGTGTGATGAGCTTCTTTCAGTTTCCATCTACCAAATCTACTCACAAGACACTTGTTGCACTGAACCCAGAACCATGTGTTGGGAAGCAAGCTTCTTACCTCACAGCTATGCCTGCACCTATATATATATATATATATTTGTGTGTGTGTGATTGTGTTTGTTTCTTTGTGGTACTAGTGAGTGTCACTGTCTTACAAGCTGTATTAGTTATTTCCAATATTCTGCATAAATATGTCTGTATGTCTGTCCATAGGGAAATATCATCTCTCTTAGAAACAAGTGATTGTTGGCAACAGGAAAGGCATCCCGCCATAGAAAATTGGCCTCAATAAACTCCATTCAACCCATACAAGCATGGAAATGAAGATGTTAAAATGATGATGATGATTGATAACGTTGTTGTTGTTGTTAGTATTGTCGTCATTGTTCCTACTGTTGTCACTAGGATGGTGACTTGGCAGAATCACTAGAGTATCAGACAAAATGCCTTGTGGCATATGTTCTGGCAATTTATGTTCCAATCTCAGCTCCTGCTCAGATCAACTTTGCCGTTTCTCCTTCCAGGGCCAAAGTATCTGTCAAACCTTCCCCAACTTTCAAGCCTTATGTCTGTGTTAGAAGCAATTATTAATTTTGTCGTTGTTGTTGTTACTGTTGCCATTGTTGTTGTACTATTGCTAATATATTTTGCAGTATTGAGGTGGCAGGCTGGCAGAATCGTTAGCCCAGTCAACTGTGTCAAATTGTCAGACACGCACAGTGATCTCATTCCAGGTTAATGTTACTATGAAACAAGTTGATGGTTGCCAGATAAACTTTAAAAAAAGTACAAGTAAGGACTGAACTCGAGCGGATTGATGTTCTGGGGAAGAAAGGACTAAGTGTAGTGGTTAGATACAGTGTGGGTTACAAAAAGGGAGAGAAGTGAGTCAAGAGGACATAAAGGGAGGTGACTCTAGTAACTGGCTTTGAGGAGTAGCGCCACTGTAGTAGTGATAGAAGAAATGGCAGAGGGAGGAAACTGGACTTGAAATTGGAGTGTGTTGGCTAGCGACATCATGTCATTGGCCAGAGGGCTCTTTGTTTTGATGTTGTCTCTGTGTATTGTAGTGCTGCACTGTCCTAGATGTGGGAGCGGTGTTCCAATTATGAGTGATGAATAAGATTTTTACAGAAAATTTGTTGAAAGCTGAAGTATTATCTGGCTCCAAAGAGGATGATCAGTCTTTATGATACATCCTTTTCTGTGAAGAGGATGTAAGATTGCCAGGAATGATTCATAAGTACTGGTGAGCCCTGGTATTTGTAGCCACTTTCAGGTTTGTAGTAGTGTGCTCTTCATGTTCTGTGGGAGTGCTGTAGTGTTTTTTTTTAATGTGTAGTTGATTATGGCTGTATGGCTTAAGATCATTGTTTCTCAACCATGTGGTTTTGGGTTCAGTTCCACTGTGTGGTACTTTGGGCAAGAGCTTAAAACCGGCCTGGTCAACTCGAATTACACTGTGGGCCACTTTAATCGCAGAAAGTTCTTTGAGGGCCACTTGTATACTTTATACACTAATAGTCAAATAATCAAATTACAGAATCAAGAATTTTGCATACTTTGCATTTGTTTAAAATTATAAACTTGTAACAGTAGTATCTTTCTTTTTTACTTTTCATTACAATCTTTAATTTTTGATAACATTTTTTAAATGTTTGTTTGAATAAACCCATTTCAAGAAAGTATCAAGCGGGCTGCAAGATAAAAGTCTGCAACCTGTGATCATTAACCTTTTTGATATTGACCCACCTGAAACTGCTCCTTATTCTGTGATACAACCTTAGTGTTTTAAAGTGTTCTAACCTACAACCTTTCATTGAAATTTCATGTTAATTTGCAGTCTAAACACCAGTTTAGTAATGACTAAGTTATTTTACTAAATCCTTCATTATTCTCAAACTTAATTGAGAAACAGTGGCAAAGTATTTCAACAGAAATATGGTTGAGGATGAAAGATTCAAAGTGTTGAAGATAGTAGTTGTTAATGAGTATCCCCAACACCATCGAGATTTTGAAAGTGTGAGCAATAGGTCTTGGTAGCAGAGTCAGAGAGGTTGCCTTTTTGGGGAATGGGACACAACTATAATGTTTTCGAAAGATTAAGATTAGATTATTAGAGAAAAAGAGATTGAAGTGTTTATCCAAAGATAGAGGTTAGTTCTGGCATGCACTGTTAAATGGAGGTGACATTGTCAATCACCTTATTAGCTTGAAGTAACTGGATCTGTTTTTGCTACCACTGGTCTAGCATGAAGAAAAAAACTAGTAGTAAACTATATATTATTTATATAAATACAGTGTACGTTTAAACACATAAGAGATGGCCATGATAGGACATCTAACCTGCTAACTGTAGTTAGGAACCTAAAACAATTAGCAAAAGCAAATTACCAAATCTAAAAACCTAAAACAATTACTAAATCATACTTGCTTGCGAGTGATGGCTGTGGCATTTTCATTTTTATGACAATCCGCCTTTCACTTGACAAATATCCTCGTGTTACCTGCAGAGGTAAAAGCTCCCTGATTTTTTTCCTCGTTCTGTTCTTACTTTGAGTAATTTTGTTTTCAGAATACCCTCCTTCACTGCTAATTAAGTTACCTTGGTAACAGAAGCTATCGATTTCTTCTAGGATACCTGTGGAACATTTGAAGTATTTTATTACATGGGTGTTTCTAGTGCTAACTACTAATTACTCTTCTTTACCTGGCACCTACAAAATCTTTCTCTGTCAGCTTACCTGTGATTCTACTGAACCTCTTGTGCACCCATAGCATACTGTACTTAATGACACATAAGATGCACTTTTAAAAGAAATGTCTTTAAAAAAATCACCCTGGGTCTTATATGAAAAGTTAGGCTTCCCATAAGCTTTAATGCACTAAAATCTTTTCTTCCTGAATGTGCCCTATTTGAAGCCTTGTTTTGAGGCCTCGTGATTTCAGGCTTTGCTTCCATATTTGGAATTTCTTCTCTAATTCCTTGACAATTGTCTGTTTATTCTAGTTGTTGTTTATCTCCAGGTCAATCCATCCCATTCTTGAACAGTCCATATCTAGAATGACATTATCCAATATGTCTCTCCCCTTTTCAAAATGGTAGGAAAGGTAGCCATTTGAAAAGCATTGGCTGCTATTTCTTGCAGGTTTTATACCAGGTATTGCTTAACCCTAGGGCAACCCAAATTAGACAGACCTATGATCTTGTTTTTATTTAAATATGGTAACTTCAGGGTACATTCATCCAGTGTATTCTCCCTCCCTTTCCTTCCTTTTTTTTTTCCATATGATTTGAAGATTTGGCTGCTATTTCTAATTGTTATTTTATCAGACAGAAACTGGAGATGCACCAAATCTATATACTTATACAGTAGTACATTCTTACCTATCCATCCATCTTTTGCATAACATTAAAGGAAGTAATTTAAATAAAGTAAAAAGTAAACAGGTAGTAGTAGTGGTGGTGGTGGTGGTGGTGGTGGTGGTGGCGGTGGTGGTGGTGGTTGTGGATGCATTGAGTGAGAGAGAAAAAGTTTAAACTCAAAGAGGAAGGGAAGAAGGAAAATATCATGACGCAGCAAAGTTTGTGACATCACTGTGTCTTGAGTTAATTCATTTTCTTATTCTCTCTGTGTTGCTGCCGCTTTCTGTTAGTTTTAAGTGTTTTTTTAATTTTTATTGTGTCTAAATATGAAATAATTGTTTTCACTACCAGAAAAGAAAAGAATACTGAAATCTGATTATACCTATGTAGATGTGTGTATGAGTGTATAAATATATGTTGTTGGCACTCCGTCGCTTACGACGTCGAGGGTTCCAGTTGATCCGATCAACGGAACAGCCTGCTCGTGAAATTAACGTGCAAGTGGCTGAGCACTCCACAGACACGTGTATCCTTAACGTAGTTCTCGGGGATATTCAGCGTGACATAGTGTGTGACAAGGCTGACCCTTTGAATTACAGGCACAACAGAAACAGGAAGTAAGAATGAGAGAAAGTTGTGGTGAAAGAGTACAGCAGGGTTCGCCACCATCCCCTACCGGAGCCTCGTGGAGCTTTTAAGTGTTTTCGCTCAATAAACACTCACAACGCCCTGTCTGGGAATCGAAACCGTGATCCTATGACCGCGAGTCCACTGCCCTAACCACTGGGCCATTGCGCCTCCACGTATAAATATAAATACAGATGTAAAGGTTCAGTGGGAATCGGGGTGTAACCAAAGACACAACCATGTCAAGCATGTTTGTAAATAGCATAACTTAATTGTTTGCAATTACAATTACAGAAATAAATTTAATTAAGTATGGTGTTCGTTTCGTCCTTTACCACTTACTGGAACACGGTCACGATGAAGCACTGCCCTCAAGGGTTTAGCCAAGTATAGTCACCCCAGTGATTATTTTAAAGTTTGGGATTTAATTTATCAATGTGTGTTTGTTGAACTACTACATTACTCTACTTCAACGGCATCACCAATTTTATGAGGCATTAACCTAAACGCACTCACACATACACATTCACAATCACAGATTTGTATGTGTGTGGGTGTTTGTATTCTTTCTTTCATTCTTTTATTTGTTACAGTCATTTGACTGCAGCCATGCTGGAGCACCATCTTTAGTCGAACAAACTGACCCCAGGACTTATTCTTTGTAAGCTTAGTACTTATTCTATCGGTCTCTTTGGCCGAACCGCTATGTTACGGGGGCATAGACACACCAACGTTGGTTGTCAAGCAATAGTAGGGGGACAAACACAGACACACAAACATATATACACACACACACACACACACACATACATATATACATGACATGCTTCTTTCAGCTTCCGTCTACCAAATCCACTGACAAGGCTTTGGTCAGCCCGAGGCTATAGTAGAAGACACTTGTCGAAGGTACCACACAGCCATGCCTGCACCTATATACATATATATATATATATATATATATATATATATAGATATATTGGTAACAAAGGGCTTCTCAGAGTGAAAAGAAGATTGTATGATGCCTGTGTGCAAACAGTCATGCTATACAGCAGTGAAACCTGGGCTGTGATTGCAGAGGACATGTGAAGACTTGAAAGAAATGAAGCTAGTATGCTTTGCTGGATGTGCAATATCAGTGTGCATGTACGACAGAGTTTAAGTGTTTTGAGAGAAAAATGCTCAAGGTCGTAATGATTTTCATCATAGATATGCTCAGTCAGAACTGAGATCTTATACAAGTACCATTCTGATGTCTGTAACAAAACATTCTCAAACGCGTGATAATGCTATAAATAGCGTGGTCAGGATAAATTATCCATATAATGCAGAAAAATTGGCCGGCTGGCCGGTAACGTATTTTTCTGCATTATATGGATAATTTATCCTGATCACGCTATTTATAGCATTATCACGCGTTTGAGAAATAAATTTAATTCTGTTTCTTACAATACATCTCAACACTTCTAAAAAAGAACAAATGTTTGTTTACTTTCATCGTAAAACATTCTCCTTTATAAAAGAACAAACCACAACAACAAAATAAGCAATATTGTTATATGGAAAAACTATGGAATATGTGAAACATTAGAATAGATAGAAGACAGCAGTATGGGATGGTCACTTGAGCTGCTTGGATCCAAATCTCCCTCAAATTAATCCTACTATCTTAGAAAATAGAAGTACATGTCCAATATTGTAATCTTAGATATATTGTGGTTATTAAAAATAAATGAACTGGTCTGAGTTGGAACCCCTTTGATCAAAGCAGACCTTTATGAAGCAATCATGGAGCCTGTTTGAAATTGCAAGACTCGCTAAAAATAATGGCCAAATGTCTCTTATCATATTGTACAATTTTTTGTTTTAAAAAGGGATACATTGGATAACATAGTCCTTGCTATACTGCCTGATATAAAGATGAAATGGCCATTGTTGGAATGCTTTTAATCTTGCTTATTCGGAGCTAACTTGAAGTCAAAGAATTAAAACATTGACCTACATGCAAATTATTACACTACTGAAACCTCTGCCCACCTGACAGAACCCGTTGCCAAATTTCTTTCAAATCACACCTTACTATCTTAGAAAGAAGGAAGAGCACATTGAATAATTTAGACCTGGACAGAATGGGCTCAGCTGGAATAATGTTGATCAGGTCCACTGGATCAGCAATGACTTGGGGACTAAACTTTAATGCCAAGATAGACTGTAATAAGTGAAGTCTCTATGCTTTTCATGCGCAGCTTGCGGCGGATTTCTAAATGGCAATGCCTTACAAAATAGTTCTTTCAGTTTTCTTAGTAGTAGGGCATCCAGCTGTAGAAACTGCCAGATCAGATTGGAGCCTGGTGCAGCCTTCTGGCTTGCCAGTCCTCAGTCAAAGCGGACGTTAAACGATGATGATGATGATGTGGTTCATCTGATGATGAGCCATGTCTCATGCAGCTCACTTCTTGAAAAAGGTTACCCATGCCTGTTCTATGCAGTTACTCCATTTGCAAAAAATTACAGCTAAATCTCCCTCAAATCAGACCCTACTATCTTAAAATAAGGACAAATTGGATAATGCTGTTGTCCAGGATACTCTAGTACAGAGGGCGAAAAGAAAGTACATCCCTTAAATGTTTTCGGTCGTAGATGTGCTTGCTTACTGCTGACCTGGGGTTTCATAGAATACAAACATTATGACCTAAATGTATTCAGAAAGATGGAAGAACATACTGAATACAGTTGTTCCATTTTCTAAAAAAAATCACAGGTAAATCTCCCTCAAATCAGACCTTACCATCTTAACATAAGAACAAATTGGATAATGTTGTTGTCCAGGATACCCTATTACAGAGGGGGGAAAAGAAAGTATGCGTATCCCTTGAATGTTTTTCGGTTACAGATCTGTTTGGTCAATGCTGACCTGGGGTTTCATGGAATGCAACATTATGACCTAAATGCGTGTGGGCAGACGGAAGAACATACTAAATGCAAACAGTGGTGCTACACTTAAAATATTTGATGGGAGGTTAAAATAGAGAAGGAAAAAAATCTCAGCAGAATCTCACCGAAAGTCAATGACAATCCTTAATTCTTGATATTTCTTCTTCGTCAGTAATTTATCATTTTGCTTTCTGATAATAAGAGATCGTTCTACCTTACTGTTGCTGCTTCTGCTGTCACTCACGTCATTTTCGCCACAACTCACAGGGTTTGAACTTTCTCTTGGTGTCACCTTCTCCGTCTTGGGAGCCAGCAAGGCCCGAGCTATGACATCGCACCAGCATCGAGCCTTCTCTCGTTTTGTCTTTGTTGTTGGGTTTCCCCAGCCCTCCCACAGAGCCAGCCCCGCATTGTTGAACATATTCGACACGTAGACGACAGTGGTTAAGAAGATTGTAAGTAGAAGCAAGATTCCTGCACAGATTGCCGATAATCGAATCTCCAGTTCGTTGTCTTCGCTGTCCTTATTTTTGCTGTAGCTGTCGTAGTTGTAGTTGTTGTTGTTGTTGTTGTTGTTGTTGTCGTCACACTGCTGGGACTTGTGTGGGGAGGTGAAAGAAGTTGTGTCTACCTGTGCAATACTCCAGGTAAGAAAGTTCTCCATTAGATTATCAAAGAAGGAAGAGAGTGAGAGAATATATGTGTGTGTGTGCGTGAGTGCGTGTGTGTGTGTGTATGCACGTGTGCATGCGAGGGAGGGAGAAAGAAAGTGCAGGGCACGTGCTGGAAAAAATCTTTTGACTGAACAGTTTTCACTACAAGAAGAACAGCAGGGCAACAGCAGGAAAGGGAAACAATTATTGCTAAAGAGAAAAGAGATTTGGCCTGTTTTTGTTGGTGTTAGTTTGTTGTTGCTGTTCTTGTTATTGTTGTTGTTGTTGCTGCTGTTGCTTCTGTTGTTCTTATACATAGTTATGATGTCATAAACAGCTCTGCCATGTCATATGCATCTGAGCTCCGACTTGACATAACACTCATTTGCAATTCTTTAGTGACATTATTTGTTTTTTGATTTTTCTCTCATTTCTTGGAATGTATATATATATATATATATATATACATGTATTGTTAATAATGTGTGCGTGCCATTGATACTGTGTTTATATATTATTTATATATGTGTGTATGTGCGTGTTATTAATAATGTATGTTGTTAATGTGTACTTGTGTATGTACATGTATTGTTAATGATATGTATGTATAACATTAGTTTGATAAATGCAATGCATGAAATTTCTCGGCCCTTGAGTGATTTATGTAAATTTACAGTCGATTAACCCTTTAGTGGTAATCTTACTCTCTCAAATGTAATGTTTATTCATTCACATTGCTTTGAATTAATCATTCATTATCTCCAAGCTTCAAGATTTCAATGATGTGATTGTTTATTTTTAGAATTACTTTCTAGGGTCAGTTTGAGAAGCTGGATCTGACTGCTTCAAACATAAAACAGAGAGAATATTTGGGCTGGATTTGGCTGGTTTAAACGTTAAATGGTTAACGTGTGTGTGTGTGCGTGCGCGCATTACTTAATAACATTTCGACTCAGTTCTATGCAGCTTTGTTGGGTTCCCTCAGCCCTCCCACAAGTATAGTTCTATGAGCCTATCAAACATTAAGTTGCATGGAGCTGAGTCAAACTGTTATTAAATAAATGATGCATGTAATGTTGGGGGTTGTGTGATCATGAACATTTTCAGCCATCCATTCCTGTGTTACTAGAGTCATATGGCCTTCCATTGCATACACTGCCTATCCAGGGCTTAACAATTATTTCCAGGACCTCAATGTAGGTGGTAGAGTTAACCCTAAGGCCTTGTAGAAAGAAGTAAGGAGGCATCACATGTCCTTCATTGCTGACAACCCCTAAAACCATGACAGTTGCAGGAAATTTTGTATGCATAACACTTGGAACTTCAGAAGGGTCTGCACATAACCATCTGTCATTTCTTCTGTTAATTTTTTGATCTTGGTTGAAATTTTTCTTGTTTTAGAAAAACCAAATCATATCTTCTTCAGCTGAATTTTTCAGTTTGTTGAAGAGCCTTTTAGATATGATGTAGTGAGTTCCTTTTGCTTTTCCTGACAAATTGACCTTTCCTCATCATATATCCTCATATATATCCTCATCATATATCTGATGTATTCATGGATAACATTTCTGACCATTCCTTCTGACATATGGAGATCTTTTGCAATTGACCTCATGGACTTTCTGGGATTGTAATCAACGGTTTGTTGAACTTGTTGGATAAATTCAGGTGTTCTGATGATTTCAGAGCATTTAGAATGCTTTCTATGCTTTGATACTGGTGATACATTTCCATCTTCTGTCTTAAGCTCCTCACAAACTTTGTAGATGAAAGATCTGGCAACTTTTAAAAATCGAGATATTTCTAAATTACTATGCTCAGCCTTTATAACCATAATAACAGCATGTCTCTTCATTTTTGAGTAAGCTGAGGGCCTGCCATTATTATTTTCTAAAACAAAGATTATACATGTCCTCAAATACCGTACGCATCTGGTGTTTGGCCAAGCCTGACCTTTCTTTCTTGGTTCGACTACCATCCGTGCAACATCTATATTCCTCCCCATGCCTGTTATCTCTTATGTCCCTGCCGTAAGGCTTCACTTTCACACACGCCAGCTTAATATAATTCGTCCTTAGTCGAAAGACACCTGTTTTTATATCTTGTTATTTACATTTGTATTTGTGTAACATTTCTCCGTTTTTTTCCCGTCCTTGTTTTCGTCTACATTCACTGCTTTCTTCCAAGGAATCTAATGCTCTTAGCTTAGTTTTTCCTTGGGGCTGGCCAGATTGGAGCAATCTCGAGTATAACCAGCTGCAATTGCAAAGATAATCTGGAACTCGACTGAGGAAAGAAAACTTCGAATGACCCATCCGTGTTTTTTATTGTCTCTTTTTTGTATCATCTGTCTAGATGTTTTGTGTTTTTCTCCCATTTTTTGTATTCCTTTTTATATACATATGGCAGCATACATACACTTTGGTCTCTTATATGTAAGTACACACACACACATATATATATATATATATATATATATATATATATATATCTAAATTTTGTACGACTCTCTTATTCTTTCATTCTTTCTTTCTATCAGCCCCTCCACACTTACTTCATTCTTGGGCAGTTATTATAATTGACTGTATTCTGCAAGTTAGAAAACCATAATTCATGAACTGAAACCAGTCCAAAAAAAAAAAAAAAAAGGGGGGGGGGGGAAATTGGAAGAAAAATATGTAGAATAGTTTGTAATTTTATGTATAACCATGTCATTTACATTTTTTTTTTTTTTTTGCTGTTTCACAGACGGCCTGTCAAACATTGGAAGTTGACATCATCTCACTGGATTTATCCAAGCTTCTTCCTTTTAATTTGAAGTACCCATCATTACACGCAGTAAGTGGACTAATACTATATGACACAGTTTGACATGTCTCCTACGCATCCTCTTCTATCTCTGCATTTGTTTTTTCCTTGTTGTAGTTCCTTCATTCCTTCAACATTCAGATTATTCTGCCAAATGTCATGCTTATTTATTCACATTACTTTGAATTAATCGAACATTATCGCATAGCTTCAAGATTTTGATGATGTGATCATGTGATCACATATACACATGTGTATGACAGAAGTTAGACCTTTTTTTTTTTTTTTTTACATTGATACAAGGCCAGTAAATTTTGTAGGAGGCTGTAGTTGATTGTGATGATTCTAACACTTGATTAGCACTGTATTTTATTGTTCCACTTAGTGGAATTTGAACTCAGAATGTAAACGAATGCCACTATATATACAAAGCATTCTTTCTGCCACTGTATCAAGTTTTCTATCATCTACCAGCTTAATAATTACAGTAATTTAAACTAGCTGACCCCCATGCCATCAAAAATGACGGGTAATTGTAGTATCTTATATATAAATATGGATGGTAAATCAAATTAATACACTTGTCAATGTTATCTAGTGGTTGTCTTTTGAGATGTGACATCAATCATCGTTTGTTACTGTTAAGGCTATTGTAAAAGACACTTGCCCATGGTGCTGTGCATTGGGATTGAACCCAAAAGCAAATGATTGCAGAATAAACCTTTGATCACACAACCATGCTTGCATTCATTTATTTATATGCTATTGTTTAATTAACTGCATCATTCACATCCTTCCTTCCTTCCTTCTTTTATTGTGCAACAAACAGGCTTATGAACGTGGTGTACATTTTGAGATTCAGTATGGGCCCATGATTAGGGACCAGGAGGCCCGGAGAAACATCATCACAAACGTCCAGACTCTGATTGAAGTTGGTAAAGGAAAAGTAAGTTGTAAATTGGTTTCTATGTATGTCATCATCATCGTTTAACGTCCGCTTTCGATGCTAGCATGGGTTGGACGATTTGACTAATGCCTGGTGAAACCAGATGGCTACACCAGGCTCCAATCTGATTTGGCAGAGTTTCTACAGCTGGATGCCCTTCCTAGCGCCAACCACTCAGAGAGTGTAGTGGGTGCTTTTTATGTGCCACCGGCACGAAGGCCAGTCAGGCGGTACTGGCAACGGCCATGCTCAAATGGTGTATTTTATGTGCCACCTGCACAGGAGCCAGTCCAGGGGCACTGGCAACGATCTCGCTCGAAAATCCTACGAAGGCCAGTCAGGCGGTACTGGCAACAGCCACGCTCGAAATGGTGTACTTTATGTGCCACCCACACAAGAGCCAGTCCAGGGGCACTGGCAACGATCTCGCTCGAAAATCCTTATCACAATCATCATCATCATCATCATCATCATCACTACTAGCACTAGGAATGGTATCCAACTGCAGAAAAAACATGCCAAAGCTCATACTGGGGCTTGATGCAGTTCTGTGGTTCATTGGATCCTGTCAAACCAGTCAACCCATGCCAGCATGAAAAACGCACATTAAATGATGCTGATGATGATGACAGTAACATTGATGTTGTCGATGTCATCACAGTAGTAATATTTCATTCATTTGTTCATTTTATGCCATTTTTTTCTTAACTAGTATGGGTTATAAAAATATGTACAATTGAAGCGTTGTTGGATGCATGCCCCTCCTGTTGATAACTCATAACTTGTTTTTCCAAGTAGGGAACCTTTTCATTTCACTCATCTTCAGCATTTGCTGAGCTGTGGAAAGTGATGGTCGTTGATTGTCACTGTCCAGAAACTCAGCAAAAAATTTTAAAATCAGTGCAGAATGCAAACATTTACTCAGACACAAATGTGCATGTACACACACACACACACATTCTGATATCTGATAACTTCTCAGACAATCTTATTTTATTTTCTTCTTTCAGAATATCATTTTAAGCAGTGGCTGTGAGAATGTGAGTATTTATTTGTTATTTGTTTACCAGTTGTCATAGCAACGACAAGCTATGAAGCCATCATAGCATCTCTGTCTCTTTCTTTTTTCTTGTTTACATATTTTTCTGTTCTGAAGTCACACACACATACATCACTTTATATATATATATATATATATATATATTAGAGAAATTTGAAAAGACAACACGAAACCGGTTATTTCTCAAAATACAATGTTTATATACCAAAAAGATTTTATAACATCTTTCTAACGTTTTTCTAACATTTTTCTGACATAATTTAAATATATACTTTAACCATGTAACACAAGCCTTCTGTAGTTTTTTCACTCTTATTATCTTTTATATATATATATATATATATATATATATATATATGTTTTTGTATATAACGTTGACCACTAAAGTGGACATTTAATGTGCTAGAAATAGACCACGTGTCTACTAAGACCTAAATTGTTCTCAAAACGAAATTCAGCGGAATACCAAAGTATATGCGGGCAAGACAGTGAAAATTACAGAAATAAAACATTATTAAACATGTTTTATTTCTGTAATTTTCACTGTCTTGCCCGCATATACTTTGGTATTCCACTGAATTTTGTTTTGAGAACAATTTAGGTCTTAGTAGACACGTGGTCTATTTCTAGCACATTAAATGTCCACTTTAGTGGTCATCGTTATATATAAACATATACTTTAATCTCCTGAGATCTCAGATATTTTTTCTGATTCTCTCTGATTCTTTAAACGTGCTAGCTTCCTGGTAATAAATCGATATTAATTAATATCTGATTGTTTAGCCTATGTTTTAGTTTGATTATATATATATGCATGTATGCATGTGCACACACCCATACACACAATTGTAATTCTAAATCTCCATACCAGGCTTGTTTTTTTTTCTATGTTTTTGTTGCCTGTGTTGTCAACATTTCACAATATTGAATATCACCATCAGCAACTAAATTATCCTCCTCCTCCTCCTCATCACCAACATGAAACAAATATGTAGCCATCACTTGCCAGTGAGTATGACCTGTTAGCATGTACCATGCTTCACTAATATTTTTAGCTGCTTGTGTAGTCACAAGTAGTCATGTATACCCTCTAGGCTCTTTCAGCCTTTAACTCTGTGAAGCATTGATGTGATAGCTGATGAGAGAGAGAAAGGGCAACATTAACACTAAGCTGGTACTTATTTTCAACTGAGTAGATTCGAGTAACATGAAAGGAAAGGCCTTGCTCAAGGACAAAATATTTCTCCTGGTCTGGGAATTGAACCCACAACCTTATGATTGTGAGGCCAACATTTTTAACCATTTAGCCATGTGCTTCTGATATCATCAACAACACTATAACTGTTACAAATAGCTGACATTTGCCATCGAAAGAGCCTCTATGTGGCTACTCAATATGCTAAAAATATCAACCAAATATCTTTGAAAAATCATACCTTTCTTAGGTCTCAGGTTTGTCACAAACCCCAGGGATCGTAAGGCTAAAGTTTAACCCAGATTCCCCCTTGAATGGGACACCAGTTCATCACTGAAATCATAACCTACCACCTTAAAAAAATAGAAAGGAACAGTGGATGACAAGTCTGTAGATATATTATGTGCAAATACAAGATGAAATGGTCAAGGCTGCAAGGTTTGTGATCATAGGTCTCCTGTATCAAATCCAACCTGTGGTTAAACAACTACTATGACCCAAAGTGCTGTATATCTATTTATAGAAACTTCAGCAGTCTTTCTTTTTGTTGAAATGTCTTGTATATATTTTTGTTTTTACTTTCCTTTTCTTTTACTTTAGACCTTAGACTTACGAGGACCCTATGATGTGAGAGTACTGTATCCTTTATAACAGAGAGATACTCTTAATAACTGCTGAACTCCCAACCCATCACTCTCTCTCTCTCTCAATTTCCAAATGAAGTGTGTAAGTACTGAATACATATAGTAGAGCTTATTCATTTATTCAAAACTGAGGTATCCCTATGTCTCTACTCAGTGTTCTGTGTTTTGAAGTTAAGTATAACGACAGAGGGAAGTCTCAGCTTTAATTAAAAGCTTGCTTCCCAACTATGTTGTCTAGGGTCTAGCCCCACTGCACAGCTGCACACCTTGCTACTGCTGATATATATATATGCATTTGTTTGTATGTACGTGTGTGTGCGTGTGTAGTGGAGGCACAATGGCCCAGTGGTTAGGGCAGCGGACTCGCGGTCATACGATCGCGGTTTCGATTCCCAGACCGGGCGTTGTGAATGTTTATTGAGTGAAAAACACCTAAAGCTCCACGAGGCTCCGGCAGGGGATGGTGGCGAACCCTGCTGTACTCTTTCACCACAACTTTCTCTCACTCTTACTTCCTGTTTCTGTTGTGCCTGTAATTCAAAGGGTCAGCCTTGTCACACTGTGTCATGCTGAATATCCCCCCCGAGAACTACGTTAAGGGTACACATGTCTGTGGAGTGCTCAGCCACTTGCACGTTAATTTCATGAGCAGGCTGTTCCGTTGATCGGATCAACTGGAACCTTCGACGTCGTAAGCGACGGAGTGCCAACAACAACAACAGTGGTGTGTGTGTTTCCTTGTCTTGATACCTCATGCCAAGAAACTTGAGAATTTCATAAGCATGGAAATGTAGACATTAAGACAGTGATACTAATATGTATTCTATTTTGCATTAACATTATCAGACTTTCACTACCCCTCTTTTACTCTCTCCCTCTCTTTGCTATTTTGGCATAGCTACATTTGGTTTGAATACTACCACCCCTCCCCTCCAGCCCATCACACACACACACACACACAGACGCCAAAGCACTGTTTAGTATATCATGCAATGTAACCAGTGTTATTGTCTAGGTGCCCACCATTTTTTCCTTGACTCTCATTCTTGCTACCAGAGGTTTAATGCTTGGTTTATCAGAAGTCAAAGTTCGTGCTGCCCTCACAACTAATTGCCAGTCAGTCCTATCACATGCAGGTGAGTCACACTTTGTCTTTGGTTTTGTTTTGTATTGTTTACTCCAACTGGCACTATTCTTTCATTCTTTTACTTGTTTCAGTCATTTAACTGTGGCCGTGTTGGGGCATCACCTTAAAGAAACTTCTAGTCAAAGAAACCGACTCCAGGATTTATTCTTTGTAAACCTGGTACTTATTCTATTGGTTTCTTTTGCCAAACTGCTAAGTTACAGAGGGACATAAACACACCAACATTGGTTGTCAAACAATGGTGGGGGGACAAACACAGATACAAAAACACACACACATACATATATATATATATATATATATGATGAGCTTCTTTCAGTTTCCGTCTCCCAAATCCACTCACAAGGCTTTGGTCGGCCTGAGGCTATGTGGCCCAAGGTGCCACATAGTGGGACTGAACCTGGTACCATGTTGTTGAGAAGCAAGCTTCTTACCACAACCTGCCCAAGACCATCTCTGGGTGTATGTTACAAATGTCCTATTTTAAAATGATTTAAATTAAAACCTTCCATCAAAATTTCATGTGAATCTAGTTCCTAGTTCCAAACACCAACTTAAAAATGACAAAGTTATTTTACTAAATTCTTTGTTATTTTCAAAATCAATGCATTTCACCAGAAATACAGTAACAAAAGGGTTTTAAGAAGACTACAGAAATATCAGCCAAATTTTCCTCAAATCACACCCTAATATATTTTGTCGAAATATAGAAACAACCAGATGATCACAAGCTAGAAGGCAGTCAAATCTGTGAAGCATCTAAGTCACAGTTTTTATCCCATAGGTTACTGGATTACCACTTTTCTTTTCCTTCACCTCGCTACAATACAAGCAGTGTTGTATGCTTCCAGTCAACTGCAAAAGTATGTCCAGGATTCCTGACAATGTTTTCATATGGTGCCTGTTCTCATCTTAATTGTTACTTTCACTGTGCCTCAGCTGTTGTATGCGTCAGCCTTTTTCAGGTGTCTTGTGACTCACCTTGCCTGGGATTGAACTTGGAAACTGTAGGTGACTACACTGCATTAACCCTTTAGCATTTAAACTGGCCTTATCCATCCAAAATAATCTACCTATTTTATCTTCAAACTGGCCAGTTCCAGCCTCTCAAATTTACCCTGAAATATTATAAAAATAAACGATCACGGCGTTGAAATCTCAAAGCTACAAGCTAATGTATGACTAATTTTATCAATGTGAATAAATAAGCATTGCAATTGACAGAAATCTGAATGTTAAAGGATTAATATTAATATGTAAATTCCTCTTCTCAGAAACATAGGGTTAGGGTTAGAATTGTATTGTTTAAATTTTTTTTTTTTTTTTCTTCTTCTCTTATTTATTGTTTTATCCTACTTCTCAACCCTTACATAGCTGCCAGGAAAGCTGGTCGTTCCATGGTTAGTGTGATGAAGCTGGTTGACATGGAAAAAAAAAATGCTTGGCTTGCAAAGGCCACAGATACAGATCTGCTAGATGAAGGTAACTCTGCTGAAGACAGTCCCTCTTCCGATAACAGCAATGACGACGATGATGATAGTGATGATGAGGGTAACATAAAGCCTGCTCCTAAAGATGTTTGTTCACCCAAACGGAAAAAGAGAAAAATGTGATATTTCACAGGGAGCCCCCCCCCCCTCCATTTTCTATCTGTATATAGACTTCTGTCTTACATTTGGATCCACCTCTTCTCAACATTTTTTGTAGGGCTTTTGTATTGGAATATAAAAATGGTAAAAGTGCCTCCAAGTATTTTGTTATATCCTTTCATGATCCAAATTCAAATCTCTCCCTGAAATCACTTTGTCTTTCATCCTTCCAGAGAGTAGGGGAAGAAAGGAAGGAAGGAATCAGTAGAAAAGGTACCTGGAATGCAATGAAGTTCATTCTATCCAATGTACTCTACAATTTGTACTCTTTTCCCCCAACCCTTCCTTAATTTAGTTTTAGAACACAAAATTCAAAATCTTTATGGTTTCATTCCACTTTCTACGGATTGCAGTGGGAGGCTGCTTAGAACACAAAGATGAAAGAAACTTTAGCTTTGTTCCTATGCACAGCTTGACTCTAAAATCCTCTTGAGGGTTGTCATTGTCCATCATTCCTTCAAGAGATTTAAATAAAACAAGGGCCAGTAATATATTGAAATTGATTGAATCAGCTAAACGTTTTCTTTTCATTTGGGATTTAATCCAATAATTATGATGTCATGCAGTTTGTGCCTTTTTCCCTGTCTTCTCAATTTGTGGCCTTTTAATTACCAATGTGAAAAAATCTTTACTGAAGTCAATGGAGTAGCACAAACAACAGAATGTCATCATGATTTAAATGTGGTGCATCATCCAATAATTACACAGGCCAAGAAGATTTTTTGACACACAATCTGAAAATGATATCCATTTATTACCATGTCAACATTTTAAGATATTGGATCCATAGAATTTCGTGGGTTTTTTTTCCGATAAAACAGCATATAAGGAACCAGGCATAATACACAGAGAAATTGGTTTTTCTTCACAACCAGAATGTTTTCTTAAAATTCTACTGAAAGACTAATAAACAAATTACATCATTGTTATTGCCTAATTCCACAAGAATTTGTATTTGAATGAAACTTTTCGAGTGATGAACCTCAGGAAGTTCATGAGCCAAGTTCCAGCCATTATATGCAAGCCCCATCTGCCTTGATACCCTTTTGTAGATTTTATGTCCTAATGGAAATGCTCACCCTACTTGTAACAAGGCAACTGTAGAGAGTACGCTCATATTCACTCCCAACTTTTGAAAGTTCTCCAGCATGTTGACAATTATTACAAATGAATTCCATGCTTCTATGCAATTCATTGAATTTACAAAGTTACTATCTTTTATCAGTTTTCTGATTTGAGGCCCGTAAAATACTCCAGCTTTTATCTGTTCACTACTCAAACCAGGAAATGTGTTGCTGATTGAGTGACAGCATGGTTCATTTTTATCCAGAGCTTTAACAAGCTGCTTCATAATGCCAAGTTTGATATGGAGTGGAGACAGGATGATTTTTTTCCCCAGTTGCACTAGAGGCTGTTCAACCACATTAAAAGACCCTGGAATTATGGTTCATTGTGACCATTCTTTGATCACCCAACGTTTTTTTTTTTTTCTGGCTCTGCTGTCCCATATACACAACATCCATGGATTTTTGGTGTATCCAGTTTTATTGCTCAAGGAGAAAAATCGAAGTTCATGCATATCACTCACTAATGATTGCAGGGTTTGGCTATCTTGAAATCTAGACATGATGTTAAAAAATGGATTCCATTTTTGGATTTAGCATATCAAAAAACCTTCAAATCAAGTAAAAATGTCCCGACAACAAAATACCTGGTGGGTTACATTTTAGGATCCTGAGTTGTGTATTGTAAGACAACTAAATTTCCTTTGAACAGAGCCTGCAAATATGGTTTCAATTCCCAAGGTTTAGTCAATATATTTTGCTTATGCTCCCGATAGTTTTGGTAAACCATGAATTCTATAACCTCACCAAAAAGAATCCCATGTGATAAATCTATGAACAATGTTTTGTTATGACTTTTTTTGTTCCATTTCATCCATTCATGATCAATAAAAATTATCAGAATATGTTCTGTTGTTGATATTCAATTAATTGCATTCTCCCTTCAAGTCTTATCCTTAATTTAAGAAATGTTTGTAGCATTAGTTTGAAACAGGCAGAGTTGATCAAATGTTGAGTGGAATTTGGTAGATATAAAATGCTTATAAGCCCCTGTGGACATATATACACACACACAATTTACTAACTTAAGTGATGTCCCACAAGGCTTTCACTATAGTAAAAGAGTTCACTGAAAACCCTCATGCATTAAAGGGTATCTTAAAACAAATAGATATTGCCAAGAATGTAACAGTCATGAATTTGAAGACATGAGCATCTATTTACTGAAACACTCATTCTCTCTGCAAAATGGAAAGTAAAATTAGAGATAGACTTCTCAATGAAATGGTCTATTATTTGTACCAACTTCATTAACCCAAGAAGAAAAAAATCTTGTAAATATTTTTCTCCAGAATGGTATTAGTCTTTGTGTAAATCTTTGGAAAGCATTATCTGTATTGAATACGACAAGACAAATTGTAAAAAAGACTATAGTTCAGCAATGGTGAAGAGCTCAAGTAGATTTTGCTGGTCCATTCATGGAGACATCTTGTCATTGTTGTTGACACATACATATAATGTATTAAATTTATTGGGTACCTAAGCTATGAGTGAGATGTTGAAAGGAATAATGATTATAGTTGGTGTTTCACCAGTGACAAGTTCAAGCTGTTTAAGAACATCAATGGAATTTAGGAAATAGTCATGGCTCTGTATCAACCATTTTTGAACAGCCAAGCTGAACACAGGGAAAGGGACAACAAAGATAAAAGCAGATGGAAAATGGATTTTTGAAACTAAGGCCAACAATCTTGTTCAGAATTACTCTGAATCTAACAATCAAGAGTTTCTCCTACCAAAGTAAAACAACATACGTGTTACCAATAGCAGTTCACCCACTGAAACTAAGTAAATGCCACATTGAGCTCAATACAATACAGGAGGGATGAAAATATTACAAGTTAATTTCAAATGAATGAATGTACTTATGAGTAGAATTTTGGAGCTGGTGTGAATGCTGGTTGGTCAGTTCTTTATGTGCCCTGGGGCACATAAGGCTACAACGTGATCATTCTAACCAGCTGTTATGTTATCAAATCTAGCTTCTCCACCCTTCTTTGTCAATGGTCCTTCACCATGTGGTTTTAGGGCACCCTGCTAATCTCTTACTCTCAGGCTGTCATTTTAGCACCACTATACAATCACTTCTTCAATCTTGTCTGAGAACATGTCCAATCCAGTTCCAGCATCTGATTTCATCATTTATTCTATTCATGCCCTTTGTCATCTCAATTGTGTCATTTTGGACCCTTTGCAGCCAATTGATGTTAAGTATTCTCCTTAGGCATGTGAATACCAGACAAGTGAAAAAAAAGGGATTAACACCAAATTGCCAAAGGGAGTCACTTGAAGAAATAACACTACACCCTGTAATGAGTAAGGTCGTAGTTGAGAGAACACAGAAAGGAATAGATCAGGCTGGATTTCAGAAGCTGCACAGCCAAGCAGATATCATTCTTAGTGAATGCTGGTGTGGAACGACCATGACAATAACAGCTGGGACCTGTAAAGTGATGTAAGAGTGGATAGAAATATGATAGGGTGAGGTGTTGATGAACTTCTGAAGTCAGCTAGTGTACTGGTGTAAATTGAGTGCCTAAATTTACTGAAATTGCTGGAGGTGATAATTATGTACAACACTGGAATTGCTGGAGGTGACAGTGCTGTGTAACACTCGTTTCTTTGGAATGAGATGTTCAGGTGTTGCTGTTTGAACGCTGACGTTTTGGAACCAAATACATACAAATAAATTGACATTACATTTTGTTATCTGAACCTGACTGACAAACACCTTTCCTCTTCATTCATTCATGCATAAACAGAGTGCCAAATCAGCAATATCAAAATGGCTCATACCCCAGTTCCTCCCAGTACATCTGTATCACCTGTTGTTTCAAATATGAACTACTTGTATGTGTAGGGGAGCTACTAAATAACGATTAAGAGATATGTTGACAAGCAAGGATGCTAAGGAACTTCAAAAAGCTAAATTTTGATAATCATCAAATATAAAATAGTACATGAAGAGTTTGGTTACAATTTGTTTCAATTACTGTCATGTCAAATTGAGTGAAATGTAATAAAGAGATGCATAAAGCATTCACTTTTAGAATCACTCTCATAAAATAAATTAAATTTTTCCAAAGTTTCAGTTTTATTGAATTGTTTATACATTTAAACACATTTAAAATCAAAGGGTAACAGAAAATACAAGAGCCCCAAATATACGTATGTGTGCGCCTGTGATACATGTTTACGTGTTTGTGTGCGCATGTATATATATGTTATAACCAGAAAAGTCTTGTCATTTGGTAATTAGCACAATCGAACGATATATTTAAATATATTTAAAAAAAAAAAAAATGAATTTATTTATTTATTATTATATTTATTGTATTTGGGAAACCTGGCAATCTGAGAGAAGCAGGGTTAATATTCAGCTGATAGGAGGAGGTAGAGAAGGTATACAGCAGGTTGTTGACAGGCCAAAGTGACCGTCAAATAGACTGGGCATTGTCCTTGATGTTTTACCTCCTTATACAGGAAGTTGGGGAGAAAAATTCTGAAATTAAAACTTGTAAATTAGAAGTTAAAAAGAAAAAAAAAAAAAATTGTAGCAGTAGTTGTAATAATTATAAGATTCAGTTTTGGTTTTATGTGCATCCGACTCTTGTCCACAGGCTACCTTCTGTTAAAGGGCTGTAGTAGTAATAATAATAATATGGCAGCGGTGTTGGGGATGATAAATCCCTATTTGTTATATCATTAATGAGCTAATATCAGTGCTGGCAGCAAACACTAGTATCGAACTGTAGTCCAGCCATCATCGTCCTCTCCGCGGGCTAAAAATAAAAAGAAACAAATCAATAAAAAACTTTGAATTGTACTCGTAATATACTGTTGTTGGTAATTAATTAATTACTTTCTTACCACCCGCTATAAATGTTAGTCTTACATAATTGAAAAAAAAGTCTCTAAATAAACTGTTAGGAAGGGAATCCAGCCATAGAAACCATGCCACAACAGACAAATTGGAGTCTGGCCAGTTCTGTGCCAGCATGGAAAGTAGATGTTAATCAATGATGATGATGATGAAATCAAGGTTATAACAGTCAAAACAAACTGCAGTATCCTCAGACAAATACTACAATGGTACCTCAAGCCAGGTTAGTTAGTCCCTCTTACATCTTGCTAGCTTGGGAGCTCTCAGTGACTCCAGCCTGTCTTTCATACTCACTACTGTTCTCTCATTCAACCCTGGTGTCACCTATAACAGATACTTAGTGCTTATGTACATATTCTTGTTTAATGTCAACCCTTTTACTACTAAATTTTTGTTGAAATACACAGCCTTTGATTCACATAATTTTGAAAATAATTAAGAATTTTGTAAAACAACTGTCATTAAGTTGTTTGGAACATAAATTAGCATGAAATGTTGAAGGAAGTTTTTAATTTACATCACTTCAAAACAGTAAACTTGTATCTTAGAGCCAAATACAGTCTCAGACAGTTTGGCATCAAAAGGGTTAAGTATTGTATGTAACACTCTAGTGTAGCACTCATCTAAAGACTTCTGCAAAATAAACTTTTATATACCAGCATTCACAATTGTATACAGGCAAACATTTGCACAACGGAAGTGAATTTGGTTGCTCAGAATATTCCATTAAAGCATCTTCCTCATTTTCAAGCCTTGCTCTGATTTGACCCATGAGGTCAGAGCAGCATCTGTTGTCATTAGATAACTTGAATGTTAGTTACCTAAATTATCTAATTTACACCACAGCTATGACATCCTGTGCCAACTGCCAAGTTTCTATAAGTATTAATTCAACCTACTAAAAATAGCCAAATACCTTTCAAAATTACACCGCATCAAGTTTTTTTAAAAAAAGGGAAAGACAGTAGAATAAAAGACACAATTCTTATTAACTAAATTTGATCATAAGCAAGCTGGATCAAAGATAACCAGGAAATAAATAACTATTTGACTGGTGAATATTGTAAAAGTTAGGGAACTTGGACATTGATAATGAAGTAGCATATAACATACAATACGAAATTAGCCAACCACATACTGATCTGATGAAATGTATATTAGATTTACATAAACATTTTCTCACACTGTTCTCACCATCAACAACTAGAGAGAAATGATAACCGTGATGTAATGAAACTGATTCTAACACACTATCAAGCAATCAAAATAAGTTGTAAAGTATATACAATTTACATACTTCCTCCACCACCACCACTGCTGCTACCACCACCGCCACTGGGACCACCACCTGATCGCCAATTCCGTGGTGAAGATCCATCTTGACGAGAACTGTTAAAGCCAGGGGGACCACGATCAGTTCCTGTAAAAAATAAAAGATCTGGGATATCAGTATCACATAACAGACTTTGACTATGAAGTGGAATATCAGACACTGAAAATAAAAGCTTTAAATTAAATATGTCTACTCACCTCGCCTGCTCCAATCTGAATCACGGCCTGGAGGCCCTCTTTCCTCTCGACGGTCACCACCTCGCCAGCTACCCAAGGACTTTCCAGATTTTTCCCGGAAATCATCTGTGTTTCTTGGCATAGGCCGGTCACTGGCCCAGTTATCATCTCTGTCACGAGGCCCATCCCTATCACGGAGCATATCTCTATCGCGAGGTCCGTCTCTGTCACGAGGTCCATCTCTGTCTCTCAAGCCACCTCTTTCACCTATTCCTCTGTCTTTCCAGTCATCATCTCGTGAAGAGGGTGGTTTTCTGTCACGCATCCACATTGGATCTCTTGGTGGACCTCGTTCATCTCGTGTACTGCGCCAGCGGTCGTCCATAGAAGAGCCTTTATCCCGCCAGCTACTGCCCTCTTCTCGAGCCCCACCCCTGTCTCTCCAGCTACTGCTACTGGTATCATCCCTATCACGACCTCTCCACACGTCATCTCTGCCAGAACCTCTTGATTTTCTCCACTCATCATCATCACCACCACGACGCTCTTCCCTTCGTCCCCATCTGTCATCACGGAATCTAAAATGTATAAAAACAAACCAATATTAAACCAAACTATAAACTGGCGAAAAATTCTTTTTAAAAACAGTAAACTCCAAGATGAAAACTTACCTGTCTCTGTCCCCTCTATCCACATCACTTAAACCCTTGTCTCGCCAGCTGTCTCTGGATGTCATTGATTCTTGTGCTTGGGGATATTTGGCCGGAGTTATCCTTCCAGAGCTTTCTCTTAGTGGAGTATCTTTAAGTGGCATATCAGCAGGGCTGCGCCAGTTATCATCGTCCTTATCCGGTTCATCAGGAGGGTCTTCATATCTCACATCCCGTGCAGGAATGCGATCACTCTTGCCATGTTTCCATTGTATATCTTCAGCTTCTTTGCTGAGAGGGAGGAAAATGAATATATAAATAAATCAACAAATTACACAACAACTGTAGGTTAATTAACAGAGACAACCAGAGCAGATAATCAACAAAGCAAAGTGATTGGCAAACTGGAAGGTACCTGCATTTTATTTAACCCTTTAGCATTCAAATTACTCTGTCAAATGCAATGCTTATTTCTTCACACTGCTTTGAATTAATTATGAATTGTCTTATAGCATCAAAATTTTGATGATGTGATTGTTTGTTTTTTAGAATGACATTGTAGAGTGTGAGAGGTTGGATCTTGCAAGTTTGAACATAGAGCTGGCAAAATATTTTGGCCAGATATGGTCAGTGTAAATAATAATGAGTTAAGTCACCAGGGTTACAGTGACTGCCCTTGATTTATTTCGAACACTAGTGGAACTAGGAATAGGTGAAATAGTGTAAGAGTGAAAAGAGGTTTCTGAGAAACACCAATATACTTGAATTTAAAAACTTAATAAAATACAAACAACACCACCAGCCATCAAAAGTTGCCTAGTGACAAATGGATACTCACCTAGAATCAGGCTTGCGCCAGCTGTCTTCCCTCTGCAGAGTGCGTTCACGCCAACCACCTTCTCTGGATATCGGTTTCCATGGTATCTTCTCTTTAGCTATATCAGAAACCTTCTCCACCTTAGGACTGGCATCTCTCCAGGAGTGTGATGCGGTTTCTGCTTCACGCTTCTCTCTACTGTAAAACACAGTTTGATCATTAAGAAAGAGATATACTAAAATAAATATATATATATATATATATATAATTGAATAGAGAAGGGAATATAACTGTGTGTATCAAATAACTATCATTACTACAATGTAATTCTTTCAATATATACTAGCTGCTTAAAACTGAAAGTTAAAAAAACTCTCTGAAATCTTTATTACATGTACTAACCAATCATGGGGGGCTCTGCAAAGGCATTTTGGTACAGATCTTCTTCAAGTATGAACCTTGTTAGGTTACATTTCAAAACCACCTAAATAAAATTCACAGCATGTTAACTACAGCTTCTTCACCACTTCTTTTATATTTTGCTACTAGTTCTGTAAATTAATTGAATACATTGAAAGTCTGTTCTTGAAGGAAACAGTCACTTTAGCATTCAGATATGGGTGAGAGAGAACACTAGGAAATCAGATGCACAAGATCAATTTGCACCAAGAAACTGTAGCAGTAGTAGAAGAGGCAGCACATCTGTTGACCAGAGGTTGGAGTTTGCTGGTGGACAAGCTTCTTGTGGATGCAGACTAAGATACTTGTTACACATATAACAGTAGTACTGTACCACATGTGGAAGCAGTGTTTCATAGTGGGCTTCACTTCAGTCTTGTAGCCAGCTAGCAGTTGTTGGGAGCTCAAGTATTTTCTAGAGGAGGGTCAGTCTTTGCTGTGTTGAAGTCATGAGATCACTAGAACAATAGTAGTGAAGCCTAACATTTGTAGTGTTCTGTACGTTTAATGGAGGTGGAATACATGACCGCACATGAATTGTGGGACGGTCTTTGAGATATTAAGGAAGACACCATTGACATAACACCCACTAAAGAATCTTACCAAGATCGGCATTCATGCAGTCAGTGCAAGTTTAGGTGTGAAAGGTTTAGTTAGTTGCGTATTCTCAGAATCGGTTACACAGTGCCAAGACTTTCTTAAACACTTAGTAATATTATCTCCAAAGTATATTGGTTAATAAGGAATAACAGTCTTGTTATTGTCCCATTTTATTTCTGTATGAGGTGGAATGAAGAAGATGACCAGGTTCATAGGTCACATCTGAAAAGTCCTCACATTTTAATGTTGGAAACGAAGCTGGAATCACCAGAAGACATCTAAAACACCAACAATGACCCAGCAGTTTCCAGAAATCACTTCACAATTTATAAAGATAACTCAATCTAGAATATGAGAATGCATTATTAACCCAAATAGACAATTCATAAAAAATGAAAATTTCTAAGATGACATATGGCCAGAGATTTAAGAAAGGAAATGAAAACAATTTACAAGTTCTTAGGTTCATAAAGAACAAATAGTTGATTGAACCAACCCAGTATCTGGCTGGTACTTATTTCAGGAAAAGGGTGTAAGGGAAAAACCTTAAAATTTGAACCATACCAAATACAAGCGAAGATTTAGAAATAACATATTTCTAAATCTCTCAGAAAGATTTATGCAGTAGTGATACGTTGAAGTAGTTGTATGCTGTCAACTTCATGTGACAGTCCCATGAAGAGAATAATACTACTGTTATTTAGACCTAGGAAGCTGCACTGCTTCCTGTCGGCCATGACACATTCCCTGTGTCTTTATGTTTACAGGGGGGGGGGGGGACATAAACTACTGCATAAATCTCTGAGAGATTTAGAAATGTATTATTTCTAAATTTGAAATCAGTGTATGCATTTCACTAGAATTATTATATGATTACAAGAGATTGACAGGCATCTTCGACTAGCAGGTCATGCTACTCCAGACTGATGACGAGCAAAGACTCAGAAGCATGTCTCTGGATGCAGACTTAGCTGGGTGGAGGTGCTTGTCTTCCCCTTGTAAACATAAGGACACAGGAAATGTGTCAAGGCTGACAGGAAACGGTGCAGCTTCCTAGGTCTAAACAACAGTAGTATTATTTCCTTCATGGGACTGTCACATTAAATTGACAGTATACAACTACTTCACAAGCGTAGATATTTGGAAGAGTCCATTAAGAAAAGGGTGATAAGATAGGGACCATCACCACCACCACCTGCTTTTATCCCTATTTATAAAATAAAGTCTACTTACAGCTGCTCTTCTCTTCTTCGCGCTTCTTTCTCTTCAATCTCTTTCTCACGAGCCTTCTGTTTAGCAAACTGCTCTTGCAGCTTCGCTGTTCTTTCTCGTGCCTCTTGTTCACGTCTCTCACGTTCAACTCGTTCAGCTTCTTCTCTTTCTTCTATTTCTGAAACAAAACACTTCTCCATATCAATAACTCATCTTGTACCTCGAGAGAATGCTTTGGCACCCCAACCACAACAATCTGTATCTTCTTTCCTGCAACCCCCACTTACATGTATCTCTTCTATAACAAGACACCCACGCTTGTCCCACTACCAATACTTTAGTCTCTCAGCACATGAAATAAAGCTACTTCCTTTCCAAATACTTCCCCAACACTCTTTTTCAGTCTTGCAAGTTACTTGGCAACCTCGTTAGTGCCAGAAGCACACCAAAAAAAAAAAAAAAAAAAAAAAAAAAAAAGCACCTAATACACACTATGAAGTGATTGGTATTATATTAGGAAGGGTATGTAGCTGTAGCTTTAGAACCATGACAAAGCTGACCCTGGAGCCCAATGTAGCCATGTGGCTTGCCAGACCAACAAACCATCCAGCCCATGACAGCACAGAAAACCAATATTGAATGATAATTCCATTACCACCAGATCTACAACAGGCAATGAGATCAACCCTTTAGCACTTAAACTGACTATATTTGAATTACATAGCCACATGACAATGCATGATTAATTCAAAACGATGTGAATAAGTATTACATTCAACAGAGTAATCTGAATACTAACTAAAGGATCAATCTGCAAGAAAAATAAGTCAAAATCTACCCCAAACATGAGCAACCATCTTAAAAATTCCATACTGGACAATGTAGTCCCAATTGCACACACACACACAAAGGGAGTAATATGATAACTCGCCGGTGTCACGTAAAAGCACCTACTACACTCTCAGAGTGGTTGGCATTAGGAAGGGCATCCAGCTGTAGAAACTCTGCCAAATCAGATTGGAGCCTGGTGTGGCCATCTGGTTCACCAGTCCTCAGTCAAATCGTCCAACCCATGCTAGCATGGAAAGCGGACGTTAAACGATGATGATGATGATGCTCCATCCACAGCAAGACCTCATCCTAATACTATTGAAACACAAGATGACCCATCTGAGCTCATCGTGTCACAGAAAAACTCAAATAAATTTTAAGTTCTGATTTTTAAAAAAAAAACCCTACAAAGTGCCATATGCACACACATTTCCTAATCAACTCCTCTCATATAGCCACAACCAAGCTCTTTAATAGTCAACTGACAGCCATATATCAAATATACACACCACACACACTGTTGTAATTGCCAAGCTGAGCTAGTGAGGTAACATGTACTTGTTTATGTTAATATTCCTTCAAAACAGAAAGGGAGGGAGAGATTCATGCTTGGAATGTATTTGATTATAATTGACATAGAATTAAACAATTGTTTTGTTTTAGGTTCAGACCTAGAATCAAAGGCATTCATTCAATGCTGTAACTATCCCGTCCTAACATCATTCAATTTATCCTCCTTTTCTGAAAAAATAGGGTATGACTGAGAAAGATTTGGCTGGTAGTTCTACCAGATCAAGTGAGAGTGTTAAGATCACCTTGTAAGTACAATGAGAAAGAAGAACAACTAAGTTGATATGGAAGTCAATACATAAAAATGTCAAAACAACCACCAGAGAAAGACATAAAAATTTTTTTACCTTTTCTCTCCGTCTCTTCCTTCAACCGTATTTCTGCCTCCTCCTTCTCGCGATAGAACTTCTCTCGGCGTTCTTTTTTACGTTTTTCCTTGCGTTTCTTGAGCCGATTCTTGGCTTCATCTTGCATGTGTACTTCAAATTTCTTCAATCTGTCCTGTTGTGGTGAAACAGACAAAAACGCGAGAATTTTACTCTCAGTATCAATACTATATTAAATTAATTTACCAGCATATCCAACGATTTAAATATATTACATAAGCAAAAACCCATGAGCTACCAAGTTCTTTATATATCATCAATCACTATACTGGAGGTAGGTTTACTTCTGTTGCTCCTGACAACCAATATAATTCAAACCTACTATTGCAAATTGCTCACCCTATCACTCATATACAGCTAACCTGCTGAACACCAAAAGCGTGAAAGCAACAACAGGCAGGTAAATTTTGACACATCTACTCACATTAAAGTCAGACTTTCTTGCTTCTGACAAAATCTTGACAAACTTGACTCTCTCATCTTTCATGCGGTTGAGACGATTCCATGTCTCCAAAGCCATTTCTCGTTCCTTTCTAAGTCCTTCAATCTGTCAAAATAATAAAACAAGAATATTTGTTATTGTAATACATCTAGTGATAAAATGTTACGGTTAATGCAAGTTTATATAACTGTATAGGTCTATACTCTCTCCAAAACTGTGAACAGGACCTTATGATTGCTCTACAAGCCAGGGCATTACTATATAATAGAGTGAAGCTTACCCTTTCCTTCTCCTGTTCTTCCCAGAACTTCTGGTTTTGTACTTTCTCCTCCTTGAATTGGTCTTCAAGTAAAGGTATTTCTTCCAGTCTCTTAGCTCGGCTAAAATAGTCAACCTGCAATGATTTATATCATCAATCAGCGACAGTTATAATACAAACATACAGCTTGGAACAGTAATATTCTACAGCACAGAAAATGTACATAAGTTTGATGTGTAAAAACTTTGTGAGTGTGTGTAAGTTGAATAGAAATCAAAACCTCATAAATCTCTACATATTACCTTGGTCATTTAAATGATCAAAAAGCAAAGAGGTTAATAACACTGGAGTTAAGAATGTGGCTAACTTTTAAAATGATCTCTTCAGTCAAAATTACTAAATTTAACTGTAATGAATGAAGAGAGAATTCAACAAACCTTCTTTTCTTGAGCCTTCAACCTCTCCAGTAGCTCTTTTTTCTCTTTCTCGAGCTGTTCCACTTGTCGTGCCATGATCTCATCAACATCCAAATCAGCAAAGTCCTAAAGAGACAGAAAAGTGGACAATCAGAGGCAGTCAAGTAAGAGCAGAGCAAAAGGTGAAATGAAGAGGTGAGGAAAGAGAAATTTAGACTGCAAATAGGGGAAGTCAGAAATGCATAGCTGATTTTAAGTTAGAATAGAGTAGAAAGCAGAACAGAACGTACAAAAATGCACCAGGAAATGTTTATCATAGGATAAAGAGGGGGGGGGAGAGAACTTACTTCTTCATCAATATTTTGTAAGAATTTTGCACCCATCTCCGATTTGCGGAGTTGCTCAATGCGTTCTTTGGCATGTCGTCTTTGAATCTCCTTGTGTTCCTCTTCCAACCGTTGTTTTTCACGCTCCTTAGCCTCTCGTTCCAACCGAGCCATTTCAGCTTCATACGCCTTGCGACGTTGCTCTTTTTGTTGCTCTTGTTCCTCTCGTTCCTAAAGATAAACAAATAAATAAATGAAAGACAATCTTTCAATAGAATTACCAATATCAACACCACAACCAGTTATGTCTTTCATTCTTCCATGTGATCATGAACTGGATAGATCTGGAAGACAGAACACCTCTATGCAAAGGCTTGTAACATAGCATTCTGGTTTATAGAAACTCTAGCATATACAACTGGTTGTGGCAGTATTTGCCAAGCAAATTCTATGTTCAAGGCATTGATAAAATTCTTAACCACATAGCTGTATCTGCAGCAATTGTCACAATATACATATTGGTAAGAAGGAGGTGCCAAATCACCTGGGAATGTTGAATGTTATCTATATTCAATCAATTTTTTCTCCAACTTCACACCATGAAACTGAGGCTAAGAATTAGCCCTTAGCTCAGTTCCAGAGCCTTCTTTTACCTTATATCTGTACAAACTACGAGAAACAAAACAAGTCAACTGGCTTTATCAAGTACAATACACAGTACAACTCTTGCTGGACAGGTGCTTTCACTGGACACCACACTACAAATAATCAAATGACTGTTATGACATCATTCTCTCTATATAATGGCTTATATATGACTAACAGAATAATCTCGGTTGTTATAGAAATGGATGAAAAGAATGCAGAGAATCCACTCACCCTCTGATCGTTAAGATGTTCTAACTGTTCTTTGCGGTTCTCAATGATTTGTCGTCTCTTCAGAATGTTTTTATGCTCCTCCTTTGCTGCCAAACGATAAGTTTCAATCATCTCTTTCCTCTGATCTTCCTTGTCAGTCTACAAAGTGAAGTAACAATGGTAAAAATGAGCCCAACAGAGGGGGGGGGGGGGGGGGGGGGAGAACAAACAAATTAAGCACTTTTAACAAACTTTAATCTATGGTGATAAACCTATTAACTATCAAGAATCTCAGTTCAAATGGCAGATATTCCATAAGGTAGCATTTAAATGCTGAATACTGCATTATAGGACACTAGATACATACACAGTATACAGTCAAACTTGCGATGGATTTAGAAGCTGTGACAATGTATACGTGTGCTACAGTAATTGCTTGTAGAAAAGAACTGCCACTGGATTTTTAAAAAAAAGGTGAAATAATCCAACGGCAGAAACGAAATCTGTTAGCAACTGCATACAGAGTTAAGAGGCAGATAAATTTTCTATCTACCAGTACACAACCATGTGTAGATGAAAAGGGCACCCCATTTGTGAACAGCAATTATAACAGATACATGGACAGTATAGATCAGCTGAACCAAATGACGAGTTATTATCTGGTTGGTAGACCAAGTAATAAATGGTGGCAATACCTGGTTTAGTATATAGTAAACACAAGCATTGTAAATGCATTTATATTATATACCAAATCAAGAGGGGCTCGAAAGCACTGCGACCATTTGCAGTTCCGAACAAATGTAGTAATGCAGTTGAAGGCAGGTTATTCCTCCAAAACAAATAACTACATCGTCGAGTTTGTACATTAAACCTTTCAAATTTTTTTTTTTTAACGTCTGAATCTAATTTATAACTCACTTCAGTCTCCTTTGGACGAACCAGTTGTACAGACTTGTGTAGAACTTGAGCCATGATTGAAAGTTGATTGCGGATACGTTCACTTGGCATGCTTTGGATATAGGGGCCTTCAGGGATATCTTCTTTCTGGGCAAGGACCAAGTCAGTACCAAAACTCAATGAATTGGTTCGATGGTTAATTCTCACCTAAGAAAAAAAAAAAAAAAAAAAAAAAAAAAAAAATTCAATACAAATATTTGTCACAAAACACGATTTTTGAGTTTGACTCCTTTGCAGATCATGAAGATCCACAGAGTAAGTGAAAATCACTATAAGTAAATGAGAACTTATAACCATACTCTGGATAGGGCATCTCTGTCACAGATATTCACACTTAGTCAATGAAATAGCCATTAACATTAGTGCAGCCAATATTAAGGTGGCAAGCTGGTAGAATCATCAACACACCAGGTAAAATGCTTTGCTCTGAGTTCAAATTCCACTGAATCAACCATGCCTTTCATCCTTTCAGGATCAATAAAATAATTATCAGTTGAGCACTGAGGTCAGTGTAATCTACTTACATGAACTTGCTGACCTTGTGCCAAAATTTGAGACCAATATTAGTGCAACCACAGCCTACAGCCTTGAACTATATACTATTCAGCAGCATTTATTCTCATCTAGCTGAATTGGTCTAATAAGAGTCAAGTATTTTACCACAGACAATACAGTGGTACAGCTGAGAAATTAACAGCCGGACCTCTCAAACTCTAAAGATAACATTCATTAGAAACATTCTTTGCTCTTGGAGATATGTATCTTGCTGAAGCAACAGGACTCCAAGTTACAACATAAAGCAATGAATAGTTACTTAATAGTAACTTCACAGGTAGATGCAAGGAAACACATGTCATTGTACCTGTTTGCAGTTCAGTGGTTTAGGGCTACACAAAGGCAGACAAGAATAATTAAAATTGAACAGTTAGTTCTTCGATCATCAAGAAGTATCTTATCAAAGGATCTATGCTAGTTCTGATTACAATCTGCATATAATATCAGGTGGAGAAAAGTCTTGCTTTGTTTAACCTGCTGCCCAAGTACTCACTACTAGGTGGATAACTTCCTTCATCATTATGTGTAGTCTATCCATTACACACAAATCATACATTTGTCACTGGGAAAATTACATAAGACCTGGATGAGGATTGATTCATCAGCTTCAAATAAATGTCCACACACATGTTAGATTACAACCCAAATTTTGTTTATGTATTATTACAGTAAAGTCAAACTGGTGGTGTTCACCCCTCTCTGGATAATTAACCAAAAGTGGTTTAAGAAGTATGAAAAGTAAAATGGTTAAAGCAGAAATTAAAATGTTCAACTGAAGAGAACTTGATAATAGTAATATAAAAAAAATTCCTAATGAATCAAACAACCATGCCAAGTACTGAAGAAGAATGGTAACTCACCTGAAGATCTAAATGCTTTGCAGAAGAGACAATCACTCTTTCTAAATGGAATGAAGAAGCAAATGGTACCAAAACAGATAGACGGTTAAATTCTATGGTCTGATAGACTTGAGATACCTGCAAGTAGAGAAAGAATTATAGTATATTAATGGCAACATATATACATACACACTCACACACACACACACACATGTGGATATTAATATAGATATATAATAGAGCAGGAATAACATAGCACAGCCTGGTACCACATTATACTCTACATATGGTAGAATACTATGAAGTATCAAAACCAAAGCATTATGAAATAAAGAAAGACTTGATCACACTAAGGTGATTGAGGAAACTTTGAAATTCAAGTGTTATAAGTAAAACACTTTTGCCATGGCAGGGTTTGAACCAGTGAACTCCTTACAAATATTGTGCACAGATGCAGGCATGGATGTAGTTAAGAAGTTCATGGTTTTAGGTTCAGCTCCACAGGACATCCCTTTGGCCAAGTGATATCTACTACAACCTCATGAAGGAATTTAATAAGACAGAAACTGAAAAAAAAAGCCTGTTCTATATATATATATATATATATACATACTCACGTGGAATATAAAACCCCTTAACTGAGAAACAGATGAGGGTAGGAGACAGGAAGAGCACTTGGCTACAAATTCCTGTATCAAAATCACCACCACACTAGCATGAAGAAGTAGACAATCAAATGAACTCTGTATGCCACATAAACACTGAAATCTAGCCTTAAGAACAGTCGTACCTAAATTACAGTATTTTAATATAAGGAACCCTTTTTTGTCAAAATTAGGTTTAAAAAATATGGGAGTTTCTTATACATGGATAGCATTATAATCCCTTACAAAACATTTTTTCCAAATTTTAAACCCCTAAAATTAGGGGTGTCCTTATACACGAGGGTTCCTTATATATGTTAAAATACAGTAGATACAATACATAGATAGATAGATAGAGAAATCAGTAAATATAAACTGACCTGTTTAAGTACACGGGTAATGATGATGTCTTGCAGAGCTGGTACATACTGCTTCAAGTCAGGCTGGTTGTTGATGAATTCGATACAGGGTTTCACACGATCAGACAATTTCAAAGGATGGAAGTCAATCTCCAGCCATCGATACAGGTTCTGTAGCTCGGGGAAAACGTACTGTATAACACTGTATTTCACCTGAACCAGACAAATATTACAAATTAATACAAAAAATTGATTCATTTATAATCAGCATTACTATACGGGATCCAAGTATAATTCAGTTGTTTTCCCCGAAATCACACCCTACCATCTTTAAAAAAAAAGGGGAGGAGACAGTAAATAAAGTTTTAGATATACTACAAATGGGGGAGAAATTATACACACATCTGATGATCAGTGGCATGAAACTTGAATTTATTTTTTCTTAAATTCAATGCAAATAATACGTATTATATATTGAGTATTCTTTTCCTCCCTTGTTGACACTAAACCTTTAATGTGCATTTGTGGAGGTATACAATGAATTGTGAGTTTGAGGGAGACACCCAGTTTGAGATAGTGGGCTGCTGCAAGAAAGCGTTTTCAACTTTTCAGTTTTATAGGAAACCCACAACATGCAAGAAATTAAAGCTGAAATGATAGAACAGAATTTTAACTTACAATCAACGAGATGCAGTTTGGTTTTGTGCCAAGGAGAAGCACCACTGATGCTATCTTCCCGGTAAGGCAACTGCATAAGAAGCATTGAGCCAGGAATAAACCTCTGTACTTGGCTTTTGTAGACCTGGAGAAGGCCTTTGACAGAGTCCCTTGCTCCCTCATCTGGTGGTCAATGTGCAAGCTAGGGATAGATGAGTGGTTGGTGAGAGCAGTACAAGCCATGTACAAGGATGTTGTCAGTAAGATGAAGGTCAGCAATGAGTATAGCAATGAATTTAGTGTACAAGTAGGAGTTCACCAAAGATTGGTTTTCATTCTCCTCTGGCTTATCATAGTCCTCCAGGCCATAAGAGGAATTTAAGACTGGCTTTCCTTGAGAGCTCCTCTATGCTGATGACCTTGTTCTTATAGCTGAATCACAACCTGAACTAGAGAGAAAATTTCAAGTGAGGAAGTAAGGTCTGGAATCTAAGGGCCTTAGATTTACTTTAGCTAGCATGGACCCCCACAAAATCTCATCTAGTGAGTAGGAAAACAAACAAATCTCAAATTCCTTCAGGGAGATGGCTCTGCTTGATGTGTAGGAAAGGTTTTTGGTAGAAACTCCATACGGCACACCCAACAAAAGTTATGGACACATAAGAGGTGCAGTAGTATCACAAGAAGGTTAACAGAGAAAGTAGTCTTTGCGTGTAACAGATGTGCAGGTGCAATAAACACTAAAAATGTAGAGAATAGACCTCCCCAAATGTCGGGGAATCGTTAGAAGTAGTAGAAAGCTTATGTTACCTCGGTGACCAAGTTAGCAGTAGAGGAAGAAGTTGAGAAAGTGCAGTTGCTAGGATAAGAACAGACTGAGCAAAGTTCAGAGAGCTACTACCTTTGTTGATAACAAAGGGCTTTTACCTAAGAGTGAAAGGCAGGTTGTATATGGCAGTAAAACAAGGGCTATGACTAGAGGACATGACAAGGTTGACAGAAATGAATTCAGGCATTAAATGATGCATTAAAGCGAAATCGTGATGGCACCTGTGCCCAGCGTCGCCTTTCTGGCACTTGTGCCCATGGCATGTGTAAGGACTTTCGAGCGAGATCGTTGCCAGTGCCCCTGGACTGGCTCTTGTGCGGGTGGCACACAAAATACACCATTTTGAGCGTGGCCGTTGCCAGGACTGCCTGACTGGTCCCCGTGCCGGTGGCACGTAAAAGCACCCACTACACTCTCTGAGTGGTTGGCGTTAGGAAGGGCATCCAGCTGTAGAAACGATGATGATGATGATGATGATGATGAAGAATCAAGAGCTGGAAACAAAACACCGTATAACATTAGGTCCAACACTCTCCAGATTTAACTACCTTCACTGTACCAATTGTAGGGTGAGCGTATAAGTATTTATAATTTCTTTCTTTAAACACGAAAGCCACTTCTTGGTGAGCAAAGAGCACAATGAACTGAACTGATCCAAATAGAACACTGGTAATTTATTTCATGAAATTCTTTATCCTTTAATGACCATGTTTCTAATGAATCATTGCTGGTTCAATTAACTTTGAAGACAAAAACTGTCATACAATTTGAATAAAACTGAAATTCAGTTTGAAGTATAACAAAAGGTTCTTACATAACATAAGAAGAGTTTTAAATTTAAATCCAAACACTTGGGGGGGGGGGGGGCATTCTTGGACAGGCTTGAGTCAAAGAGATTCTCCTTTTTATAAGAGAATTTCTTTCAATGAAGTCCGAATTTAAACAGACAAATCATTACTTTGACAACCTCTGGTCTTAATATATAAGAACAAAAAAACATACCAAATCTTTGATAAGTTGCTGTCTGTTGGGAGGGTTGTTGAGCATTAGCAAGGTGGCTAAACGACGTTGTTTCTCTAAAGTACTCTCATCCATATCCAATAACTGACCAATAGCATTTCTAGCCGGAGGAATTGGAATAGCCAAACTGGCACACAATACACGAGTTGCCATTCTACAAGAGATGAAGGAAATGTGAAGAAAAGACATCAGAATTAAAGGCACATACAAAAATTTATCAATTCTATATAAACATACAGGAAACATAGATTTAGTTGTTTTACCTTTGTAATTCCTCTTGAGACAAATTCTTTTTCTGATCTCTGGACAAATGGAAAAGTCGATGTAGTGTGCAGGCATGAAATAGATGATTTCCTGATTTCCAAAAAACAAGTCCTAATTTCTGGTAGTAGTTAGCCATCAGAGCGGGCTTGGGCGGCTTCTTTGATAAACTGATCAAGTTATAAATATCCTCTACAGCTTTGAAAGCTTCCTGCCACAGCTCCATGCTGATGGCACTATCCAGCTGAGCCAGACGTGTCTCCAAATGCATTGCTTGTGACTCCACATTGTTCAGGTTGATAGCAGTTTGCTGGTGCTGCTGTTTGTTGATTTGCATCAAATGTGTGCGGAGCTACAAAGAAAAATATATGGAAATATTTTAAGCTAGATAAGTTCAGAATAAAGTGGTCGTGTCTGAGTTGTCACTCAATAAAGAAGTCATCTAAGATTTGAGTCTTTACAAAGATTCTTTATTTAGTATTTTCCTAAATAAAATTATGGCCATCAACATCTGAGCATGGCTGCATGATTAAGAATTCGTTTCCCATGTGGTTTTGAGTTCAATCCCACTGCATGGTCTTCTATTACAAACCAGATTAACCAGAAAGTGAAAGCTCGTCACATATGTATATGCATCCGATGGTGTTAGTGTCCCCTTGTCTTGACATTGTGTGATAGTTGTAAACGAGCATCATGATCATACAAGCAGTCTCCTTTATTTGCTAATTTCCACAAAAATACCTTTGATCATGGGGAAATATTACTTGCTTAGAAACAAGTATAGTTTGCTGACAGGAAGGGACCCAGCTGAAGAAAATCTGCCGCAATGAATTTCATTTGATCCATGCAAACATGGAAAAGTGGGCATTACAATGACGTGTGTGTGTGTGTGTGTGTGTGTGTGTGTGTGTGTGTGTGCATCCATATATTGAGAGAAATAGCTAGGTCCATGTTTCATGAGGTCACCAAAACTATGCAATGATCATGGGTCACAAGCATCTCACCCTTAAATGACTAGCTCACAGAATTGCATACAATGATATCTTACAGTGTGTGCATGTATATAAGGAAGAAAGGAAGACAGAAGAGAAACTTACATTGTCACATAGTTTCCTGAACTCTGTCTTTCGGTTGTAATTGATGCAGAAGAGGAAAGCTGGAAAGAAAATTTCAAACAAGATTAGGCTACATTGTTCATTGACCTTTTGACACACTGACCATACCTTACAGAATATATTTTGAACTAAAGAACTATTATATCTTCATACTAACACCAACATACAAATAAACTTGGCCACGTTTAAAACTAACCAGTATTTATTTATGTATTCTAAATACACTAGCAGGTTAAAAAGAGCCATAAAACAAAACACTGTAATATTTATGCCTTGTTAATGAAAATTGGGTGGTGGGGATATTTCTGAGATTCCTCCAACAGCAAGGTTATATAGATTGTGAATACAGACAGTTTGGCACACTGGATTCATTAGACTATTATATGGACTGGGAATTAAAATTTGCTGGAGTTGTACATATTTCCAAGGCAAAATGATATTTAGTTCTTATGCACCACAAATTCATCTCACAGTGCAGCTTGGGGACCAAACATGTAAAAGAAGCTCACTAGATGAAATGACAACAGAAGGGGTTCCCATAACATTTCTATTGAAAAAAACTGAACTTTTACTAATATTTTCCACCTCTAATACACATTATTCTCCATATTTTTAGTAGATGATGAATGTGAGATCCTAATTTTGTGATCTGGTTTCATTCACAGTGAGGAAAATAAGCAGTCTCTAAGAGCTAATGCACTTAAATTTTTGTTCCTTGACTGTTGAAAAAATAGGAGCCATAAAATACTTATGTTGGAACAAACTCATGAAGGGTGTATTTTTTCCGGAAATATAGTAACTCTATACAACAAAGCATAATTAACAAATTCCTTTAGTTTGCAATACAGCTAATGAAAGCCCCATCTATGAGCTCTGGTAATGACAGTATTGAGATGTTTGTTTCAACCAATTCTATAATCCTGCTAAGTAATGGACAGTCAAGTAGTCACTTCATTACTTACCTTGCTGTGCAATGTTATGGTACAGTCTTTCAACACGAGAATTGTTCCTCAAAAGATCCAGACATTGACGATAAGACTCCCACAAAAACTTGACCCATGGTGTCAGAATGGCACGGTCTGTTCGGTCCTGTGTGTCTTCACCACTCACAGCTTTCATTAACAAGCTTTGAAAGAATGAAAGAAAATTTACATTACAAAAACAGCAGCAACGATTTCTGATTTAAAACAAAAAAGCCTGCAATTTTGAGGGAGGGGGTTAGTCAATACCGTTGATCCTAGTACTATATTTTGGGAATATAGTACTATTGTACAAATAACAAGCTACCATGTACTACAGGAATATAGTACTATAGTACGAATAACAAGCTACCATGTACTACAGGAATATAGTACGAATAACAAGCTACCATGTAATAAAATACTAGCCTAACAAAGTCGAATAAGATTATCAGACTGAGTAGCCATCTGTCCAGAGGTGTGTCTGAGAAATAAAATATTTTAAAAGTTAAAAGGCCAATAAGATGAGAGAAAAAAATAAAATTAATATTTTAGTTCTAGAATTATAAGCTTAGTACTTTTCCAGATTTTTTAGTTATGAAATTTCAGAAGTAAATCTTCAACTTTTGCACAAATTACTGAAAAATGTTTTTCAAATACTGTATGCATCATATAATTTGAAATTTTATATGCCTATGCCTACAACTCATTATGATTCAATAATTATTTCAATTATATAAAACATTAACTGCATAAAAATACTAAGTGGCCAAAGAGAGTAGACACAAGTAGAGAAAACTAGTGATGCTCAAGGAGTCAAACATTTCTAAATAGGTGCAATGTCTTCTGAGCAATATGAATGTTTACAAGCTTACCTCTCTGGAGTATCAGGGTTGTCCAAATCGTCAACATCAACAACGGCTTGGTGAGATTGTTCACGAGCTTTCTCAGTTGTCTTCTCAGCCAACTTCAAATAGTTCTCCACCACATCCACGAGAGAGTTGATGCTCACCTATTGAAAATAAAAATTGAAACATTAAAATTAATAAGATCTAGCACAATAATGAAGTCTTACTTTGTACAAGGCTACACATTTCTCAATCCCAAATTCATAATTTAAAAAAAAATTAACCTCAGTAGATTTAAAAGTGATGAGGAAAAAAGAATATGAAACAGTTAATAATAATGGTTTCTAACAAAGGTACGACACCATAAATTTGCAGTAATAGGCTATAGCTGATTATCCTAAAAACCTGCTTCGGTTCTAACATAAACCCTCCCATGTATAAAACTTCATTATAATATGTCACAACTTTCTGTGTTCCAAACACTAGCTTAAAACATCAACTACATGGTAAAGTTAGTTATTTTACTAAATAACTTCAAATTCTTTGGTCACAAAAAGACGTCCTACCCTTCAAGCATATATGTATATATATTCAAATGTAAAAAAAAAAAAAAAAGAGTGTTTAATTAAATGTCATTAAATACTAACCTGTTGACAAATAATCTTATACTGGTACAAGCCCTCTTTTGCAATGTGACTCTTACGAAGATCGACACAAAGCTCAAGGTACTTGGCCATAATCTGCTCGTGAATCTTTTGCCATGTGCGGTGTTTCTTACTTTTGATGACATCGTACAGGACATCCAAGGCACGTTGTTTCTTGTCCACATCAATAAATTCTAAAAACAATAAATCACAAAGATTTAGTATGATTTTATACTTGAATTTCTTTAAAAGAATTTTCTTTTTATTGCATTGATCTAATTTGGATATTGGTCAAAAGTAGTTAGGAAAATGAGGCTCAAGAGAAAGGTGGGTGTATTTGTGTAATATGGTTTGCCATTGGCTGCAGCAGACAAGCTTTCTTTTAACCCTTTTGTCACTAAGCCACCTTGTAGACATCTGAAAAAATTCCAGTTAATGTTAGTTACCAAAACGCCCATTATCACTCAAAGTGATCCTATTCATATTTGAATGTGCATTTCAGTGTAAATTTTGTTAACACACTCATGAAAACATGTGATTTCATTAAATAAACAAGTGAGTTACACTGTCTGACATTATTTTATAAGATATCTGAGAGCTGCAAATTTTTCCCTATTCTTTTACACTTTGATTTTCTGAAATGTTCCACTATGGACAAAAACTGGATTCCACTTTCTTGTTGTCGAGCAGTGAGTTCTGAAACACCCCAAATAATAATAAATAAATAAAAAAAAGACATGGTTTCACAGACCGCCTTCACCAGCCGGGTGAAGAGAACACATCAATCTGTAAAGCCATTGTGATCCAAACTAAAACCCATTCTCTGCTCCTCTTGCGATCGTGCCAATATTCTGCAGATAGCATCCAGGGAGGAATCAATGTCAATTGCTTTGGTCTCGTCTATATTATACAGCTCATGTCATTGTGGTACCTAACCCTATGAGGCAATCACCCAATGATGCATTAGAAAATGGAATCCTTATATGGAACAGTCATGTTGGAACACCAGCACAAAAATCAACCTGATCACGACTAACATGAGCTTCATCTACAACCGAATATAGTTGCAGGTTATCAGCAGACCTCAATTTGAACACTGGTCTTCGACATGGCATGTGGACTGGCTTTAATTCAAGTATGATGCAGGTGCAAGTGGAGAAGCTAATTAACCTTGCACAGTGAACACTAATGTTAAGTAAAAGTAACAGATATAAGACTTTGGATTATCAGAGTGTTTTCTGGCCAACAGTACACTGAGTTGATGTTGAGCCATTAACTGACTGAAATGTATAAATGGTCTGCATTTTCCTCTCTTAGTACCAGTCCATTGCCCCAACACACTTGTTTTTCTGTTAACCAAGGAAAAACGTCAAGCAGTTACTACTAACAGAAGATTTATTGTAAAATTTTTCATATGTTTACTAACGAAATAAATTAACTGTCTTTAGACACCTTTGTCAATAGGTTAAATACAAAGCTTCATTTTTTTGCTGTTTCACATAATTATTCAATTTCTTTTGTTGTTAATAGTCCTTTCAAAAGCAACAACAGCAGAACCTGCTTTGTTTGAGAACACTAGATATAGTACGGTTGAATTCAGTACCGAAGAGTTCTGTTAACCACATGGCTATTGAATCATTAACCCTTTAGCACTAAGATTACTCTGTTGAATGCAGTGCTTATTTATTGTTTTGAATTAATCACACATTATTTTGAGGCTTCAAGATTTCAATGTTACTTTTACCATGACATTGTAGGAGATGTGCAAGATGTTGGATCTGGCCAGTTTGAATATAAAAGAGGAAGAATATTTTGGCCAGATATGGCCGTTTAAATGCTAATGGGTTAAGCAATCAGAATACCCATCTCTTATTTAAATTAGTTTAGATTAAAACCCATTCTGATATATAAGTAACAAATCATAAAACACTCATCCTCCATTTTATGGGACAATTTACCACACACACGAGAGAAAAACAGGAGGTGTGAATTTGGTATTCATTTATTTCATTTAATACATGTTTCTGTATCCAGTAATTAATTAATGTCACACCATATATATATATATTTACAATTCATGAATGTAATTTATAAATGCAATAGACAAAACATTAATCATACTGGTTACATCCTCAAACAGGTGAAATATGCAAGAATCTTGACATCAAGTGATAGTGTCACTGTCATACAAGTGGCATTCATTTCCAATAGTCTGCAAGAACAGGTCATGCTTGAAAACAGGTGAGGTTTGGCAACAGGAAGAGCATCAAGCCATAGAAAATCTGCTTCAAAAGAACTGTCCAACCCAGGCAAGCTTGGAAAAGTGGATGTTAATTGATGATGACAATGTGTGTGTAAACATATTACAACCTACATCTACTTTTCCAATTCCACCTAATTTTTATAGCCAGTACCTATCTTCCCACTTTCCATCTCTTGCACCCCACCATATATGCTTACAACTCCACCCCCATACTTTGAAGGTTCACTTAGATACTGCTTCATCAATATTTATCTTTTCACAGCCACCGATTCTTTCTCACTCTTTTCTCTAAATGTGAGTAGCCACGTATCTCCAAATACTAAAACCTACTTTGCTCGCACCATAACTTAACCCTCATTGTCTAGCACATAGCTTCCAACAGTGGGCGATGGGCGAATTTCCAGAAAATGGTGGGTGATGTGAACATTTTGTGGACGACAAAGAATTTTTAGAAATCAAGTCTGTATTTACTTATATCTTGGCATGCCTAGAAAAAGGATGCATTTTTATTGATCTGACTACTCGCATAAGACATCCCTTTATTGATTGAATATTTTTGTCGCAATCATTGAGATGGTTGTCATATGTGCTAAAAATAGCAGCCAAATAGACCTAGGCCTTAAATCCACCACAATTTTTCTTTTTAGCATAACCATTTGATTTCCCATGTGTGGAATACAAATTCACAAAAATTTTCTGAAATGCTGGCAGCCAAACAAACTAGATCCATATTTGCTCCAGTAAAGATGTGTCATCTGACTTTGCTCTATCGACGACATCTCTTTGGGAATACCACACTGCCTTTCTGATGCCACCCGTAGAAATTTGTTTTCACGTTTTCGCTTTACTGATGCCTCCAGTCAAGAAAATTTGTTGACAGTACAGTAGTGATTATTTATCATTTGGATTAATTCTCTCTCCTCATAACTGTCAGTTACCAATTTGGTATTCATTTATTTCATTTAATACATGTTTCTGTATCCAGTAATTAATTAATGTCACACCATATATATATATATTTACAATTCATGAATGTAATTTATAAATGCAATAGACAAAACATTAATCATACTGGTTACATCCTCAAACAGGTGAAATATGCAAGAATACTCGGTCATAATGTCTTAAGTTTAAGATGGTTCCCATACATTTCCCTGAGGAGAAGTTTACATTTTTAACATCGACGATTCGTATGGATAGCATAATTTGTAATTCTTCGAAACATGTCGGAATAAAGTATGCAGTTATAACATGCATTCACTCCATTCCTTAAATATATATATATATACACGCACGCACGCACACACACATATATATATATAACGTGAAACTCAGAGTAGACTGTCAAATCTACCCACCATATTGACTTCTATAGCAGATAATGCTTGAACTGACTCATTCACTCTTCATGCGATAATGTAAAAAAATTTAAAGTAATATGAACTAAGGAGTAGCTAAACAGGTTTTGTATGTGTTGCAAATTATGTAACACATTAAGTTTAGCTAAGAAACATATGTAGTCTTTATTTACCTTTTTCATTCTTTACATTCTTAGAATTATATCAACATGTATATCTGCATGTGTGTGTGTATATACACACAATATGGTCCTGAAAGCATTGTTTACATCTATACAAACTGGGCTTTATCCCTGCACCCTTTTCATCTTCCTGACACACCACATTCTATCACTCTTGTAATCATGGCTATTCAGCTGTTGTAACCACGAGAACAGTACTGCCCATACTTCATCTTTTTGTGCTACCAGCTATTTTTCTCCTTGAAACTGCTTCCTTTTAATATCGGTCTGGCACTCAATATCATCCCATGCCACTTAATTTTCCGCTGATCACCCACTTCCTATGCTGACCCTTCCCTTTCCCCTGAGCTACATCTCACAACTGCCATACCTCATCCCTAAAACCCATCCATGTCTGCTATCATTCTCAACACCCTCTCATTCCTGCCACAGACACCCTACTACTTTTGTCTACCACTTACACCCACCCCTATATATCTCTGACTTCCACGTCTGTAACTGTAAGCCTCCATTTCTATCACTCTCTCTCCTATTTTCCCATCTACGGACAATTTTATTACACTGCTAATCTCCATGTACAAACACTTACTGCCTCCTCCTCCCCACCCTCAATCTGATATTTAACACTGACCACACTTTTTTAACCTCAATCACCATTCACTACTCTCACTCATATCCCCATCTCTAACCACATGTCACTCTTCCCATACACTTACCCTTCCAGTATTCTGTTATACTCACTTTCTTGTACCTATATACCTTATCACCACTATCTTTATCTCATTCCACCTATTCCCACCCAAGCTTATATAATGTACTGTAATCGTGTATCTCCTCTACAGCAATTTTGATTTATATTGGAAATAGGTATCTATAAAAACACACACAAGGGAATTTATATGTCCCATCATAAAGCAGTATCTAGTTTCCATTTAAATCACTTTCGACTGAGGAAATGAAAGTATGGCAAGTAATCACTATTTCAATCAAGCTGAATTCTTAATGCTCACTTTGCTGGTTGTAAAACACAAATCGTTTTGAAGTAAGATGGGTAAATTATGAGTGTATGATAATTTGACGATGATGGTGGTACACACACACATAAAGTTCTCACTTTAGAATAATTTGGGATTTACAACTAGCTGAGTGAACATTAAAAATCCAGCTTGGTTAGAAATAGTAATTATTTAGTTGTGTTACTTCATTTCTTGTTTAGGAAACCCTGAACTAAAAATCATTCAAATGCAAACTTAGAAACTTTCTACAGGGTTATTTAAAATGCTCTGTGATGTGGCATCTGAATTCCTTTTAGTCTACAGTTACCTTTCTGTCTGTATAAATACCAAACTATTTCCAAAATAAATCAAACTTTTTATTTCCAATCTCTGGACACAGTCAACTAAATGAAATTGTTTGAGGTGAAAACAAGAAATAATTATTTAACAGGCAGTGAAGTTAATTTCTAGCTGATCAAACAACAGCTCTCATTACCATATGGTAACACTAAATTTTTGAAACAAACTGACAATTCCATGTATATTGTCAAATCATATAAAATTACAATCACACTGAAAGCAAGAAAAAAAAAATCTTCCGGTTAATTAACTATGAAGATCAAAGAACACACGGCTGAATATGCAAATATATATTTCATAAGATGAACACTTTTCTTTTCAATTTTACCAGTTATTTTTTAAACCTTTCTCAGACTTATTTGACACCACAATTTTTTTTTACGATTTCTTTAAGTCTTTTATCGTTAGTAGAAATGCTTCAGTCTTAGAAATATTGGTAAAATTTTCACCAGTGACTTGACTTGATTGATACAAAGCCATGCTTCGAGCCAATGAGGGAGCGTGATCGCCCGACCTGCTAGAAACAGCAGCCAAATTGCTTTCCGCTCACATCCTACCCTCCTATGCCGGCATATAATAAATGAAATAGGGCATGCCGTACAACCAGGAGTTTTATTACTAACTGCAGTGTATCGGAACATACAACGTTTACGTATGGTTAATATAATATTAATGGCTTTTCTTCTTATTTTTACAGCTGTGTGAGAAGTGGTGGCCGAAACTCATGACCTTCACAGACCGATCAAATCGATGAGGTTCACATTCCCCTCCAACGTCTATAGAAAATAAGTCTGCGAGAGAAGGAATTCCAAATGATCGACTAGATGAAGTGATCAGTGCGGAATGTGGGCAATGAAACAAAGCAGAGTGAGTTTTCTGAATTTCAAGTTTGTATTTTATAAAATCCATTTCTAGAATATTAAATATCGACAAAATGTACAATTACCAAAGCAATGGGGTCAGACGGGAATTTCTTAATTGTCAGATATAATAACCACGCCACAGTTCGTACTGTGTGTGTATATTCAGGCACATATAAAAGGAACATGGTTAATGTTACATATTTAAATAAAGTATTTAATGAGAGGAGGGGGGAATATGCACAAATCATAAAACGAAAAAAAGTTCATCAGGTTTTATGGACTATATATATATGTGTGTATACACACACACTTTTGAGCCCTAATTCGAAGCGAAGACTCCCGCCATATGGATGTTGCAGCCGGGAATAATAGAACGAGTTGGAATCGGCGACATAAAGATTTTCATACAATTTCATTTTACGTGTTTTATATATTAAGCAAGTCAAAACGAACATTATTGCTATTATTTAACCACGAATAAACAAATTAGAGGAATTTATGAAATCATGTACCCGGATATTTAGTTAAAAAAAAAAAAAAAAAGAGTCGATGACGATGGAGTCTATTATACACGGTATATTTCAGATGATATATAACCTCAATAACTAGATTTAATTATTTAAACAGATACTGATTAAAACAAGTACTAATATCATTGTTGCTTGTAGATATTTTGGGGAGTATTTTTTAAGCCGAAATATATAAATTGGGTTAGATGCGATTAGAAATATTTTAAAAAGACTTAGAGAGTATTTCAGCCACGAGGAAGAAAGCAGCCATACCAACAGGTCGAGCATGGAAGCAACGTGCTTCCAGAGATTTAAAGATATACTATTACGCAAAATCTCGATTGGGAAAAGGCATTTTAGATTGACGTTTTAACAGAATTTAAGGGGAAGAAGTGATGATCCATAAAAAAAAGTAATAAAATTAAATAAAAGGGAGGTGGTAGGGATATTTATGGAAGCCGATTCGAATGTTAAAAGCAGCTAGAGACGACAAGAGGATTCCACTCAAAGCGGCTTCTGCGTTTAATTATATCCATTCATCGTTGGTCTCTTGGAATTTTTCAGCAAATTGAAACTTTTGTCGGTATACTCAGACACACGCACAGATACACTAATTTAATAGAGAGAGAAATTACTGGCAAATCACAATGACTTTATAATCCTGTAGATACTACTAAGAGGGTTTTTTACCCTTTGAGGTCGTACCGCAGTCAAAGAATAGACTGCAGGCAATTAACTGGCATATCTGCCTGGAATGTTACACATACATACATAAATTTAAAGCATCGTTTTCGGTAACGCGATGCAGCTATTCGTATAACGTTATATATATGTGTGTGTGTGTGTGTGAGTTTTTCAGTCACATGGTATTAAGTTTGAAAGACAAAAGAGAATTTGTTGCAGAAAAATTAGTTCGATTCTTGAATACAGTAAGGTAAAGTGATTACGTATAGTCGCTGACTATATATATATATATATATATATGTATATATATATAACCTGATGATATATGGAGGAGAAAATGTGAGTATGGGTGAATGGGATAACATACCGTTAGCCCGGTTGAGGGCATTCTCAGGTCTTAAGAAATAAGTCGGCATGGTTTCTTTTCTTTAAAACACGTTGCTGCAACAAATATGCAATACAATGTGTGCGTGTGCGAGAGAGTGTCGGAGGCTCCTCAACACGACGACACACGACTCCAGCTGCAAAAAAAAGGATCCAAGATGGCTCCTACACATTACCAATGGCGCATGCGCGACATATGTACGCGGTGCCAATGATCAGAGGAAGAATCGTCGTGGCGGTGGTGGTGCTGCTGTAAGCACTAAAACGTGATTCACGCCAGGTTGTTAACCTCAGGATATTTTCTGTAATTACTCCCGTTATTTCTCTTTTTTTTTGTGTTAATATAATAAATAAATTTTGCATTTTTATTTCAGTATATATAATAGAAGACTTGACATACTTAAAAAAAAAACTTAAAAAAGTTTTTTTTTTTTAACTTCAAAAAAAAGTTTCGTTTTTTTAATACCACGAGTGTTAATGCAGCATGAACAAGAACAAGTATTTGTAGATGTAGGTAGAGGGAGATGTAATAGTATAATAGTTTTCAACATCCTAGCGTTAATTTGAAATAGAAGGAAAAATCAGCCCCGGTGAATTTTCAAATTAAAATCATAAGGGATTGGGATGAAACTAAATACTGTAATACTTTCTTTTGCGCTCTGCTCCACCTACCTAATCGACGGGAAAAGCCGAACGTGTACGAAACGTTACATTGCACGCACATATATATTAGCCGGCAAAGGGAAGTAACTCTTATCGACAACGTTTTCCTGCCACACGTCGTTCTAAAACTTTGGTTAACCTGCACTTTCGACATATTGACTGTCCTTTTTTAGGTGATTATCCTACTGTCTATATATGTTTTGCTGCATTAATTTCTCATTTGATTTCACTAAATCTTGCTTGTTTCTTTTTTAAACAATTTATCTATTTACATCTTGTTTTCTATCTTTTTCTTTGTTTTGCAGCAGCATCGCCCATCCACGGCTTTAAAATCTCGCTATGGAATGTGACATGCTGGACGTTCTTGAAGACTTGGGCTATCCAGTTGAACAGATTGATGGAGAAGAGTTTGACAAGGCTTTGGAAGACGGACAACGGTCACCGCTGTTTACTCAGATAGTATCATGGCTTACACTCAAACTGAAAGACTTCCTAATCATGGAGGAACATGTAAACCCCATCACAGAATCTAGTGATAGCGATACATTCATGCTCGAACTGAGCGCATTCCTTCGCGAGATCGAATGTCCTGTGAATAGTTTGACCGGTGGAACTATCAACGAGCGACTAAGCACTAAGACTGTACGTCTGCAACTACTCGACTATTTAACCATGGAATTAGCAAGTGCCATGATGCTAGCTGTGAATAAGCCTATAGCTTTGGTATCTGTTAAGAACAACCAAGAAGTTAGCAGCGAGTCTGAAATAGCTGCTTTCCTCAAGAGCATGCTGATTGCTCTTGGTTTTGCCAAACCGCCGGCGAGTATAACGGCGAATCAGCTGTTTTCCAAAGTCGAAGCTAAGATTAAAGAAATGATGAGCAAAAATCCGAACCAGCTGGGCAAATCTCTGATGAAGACACGATTGTCTGACAAACAGTGGGCCCACATTTTAAACATTAACAATTCACTGTCGGTAGAGTACAACACCCGGCGAGAGATGTTGTTGAAACGACTGGATGTTACTATTCAATCGTTTATGTGGTCGGACAAGGCGAAGTTAAACGAAAAACAGATTCGGGCTGTGTACGAGGCCCGGAACAAAAAGTTAACATCGAAATCTAACATTGGCATCTGTCAGATACTTGCTGCCAGAGATGGTCTGTTACAGATCCAGAAGACGAGCAGCGGCGAAGCACGTGAAAAAACCCAGTGTGCCATCAACAAAGTTCGGATCGGGCAGGTTCCCGATCGTGGTGGCCGGGCGTGGGAACACGAACCGCCACCACCCGAAATGCCGGCATTCCAGCAGAGGAACGCTAACCAGGGTGGCGGCGGTGGAGGAGGACGTGGAGGCGGTGGGAACTACCAGAGTGACCGTGGTGGTGGAGGTGGCGGTAGAGGTGGCCGGATCCAGGGCAACTGGAATGACCAGAAACAACAGCAACAACAACAGATGGGCAGCAACTGGAATCAAGGTGGAGGTTCGTGTTATCTCTCTCTCTCTCTCTCTCTCTCTCTCTCTCTCTCCTTATATATATATATATATATATATGTTCATGTACACTATCAAAAGTCCCTTTAGCACATTAATAGTTTAATCCAAAATGTTTAAGGAACATCCAAGTCACCCTATATAGAGAGTTACATGTGTCTGTGTGTGGTAAAATATATATTTTTCTTTTTAGTTTGTTAACCAGTTTGATGCTGATTAGAAAAGCATGAACAATTCTTGAATAAACGAACATCTGTAGGTATCTCACACATTCAAACACACATACCCCAAAATACTGTTTCATAAATCTCAGCCCATTTAAGTACTTCAAGAGCAATATCTTTATCAATCACTGGTGCAAGTGAAGAACGGCAAAAATAATTTTAAAATGCAGCAGGAGTTCGTTAAACCAAGTACCAGTTATTTACTGATGGCACTGAAGATAAGTCAGTCGACGATACCATTACATTTCACCCACCCCCACTACAGCTGTTCCCCAAACTTATTTCGTTGTGGAATTCGTTCCTGTATTTTAAGGACAGTTCCCTCCATCCTAATTTTGATAAGATATTAAATGAAACAAATTGTTTTAGAGAGAAAAATCGTATTTATAACAAAACAAAAAAAAAAAAGTAAAGAAAATGCTGTAAATATTACTTTGAAATAGTGAATCCGTTATTTTTATATTTTATTAAGACTCCTTATCTTGTGGAACCCCATCATTTTTTCATGGAAGCAACTACAAAAAAAAAAAAAAACTATCCCACCCTACCCTATGAATTATCAATAGAAGAAAGGATCTTGGACAAACGGGGTCTGTTTCGATTGAGTGATATTGGTGTCACCCAGGTTTCTTCAAGCAAATGACTATGTGGACCCCAAACGAATTTTCTTTTAGTGTTGCTTTCGCTCTGAGGCTGCAGAAGGGTATAAACTCTAGCAATCAGACTATACCTGCAGAAAGCAACAACTCTCTTGTTCCCAACTTCCTCACCAGCCATCCAGATATTAGTAGCTTTCAAATTCATAATGGTGAAAATGCTAATTAAATACTGGGCACAAATTAATTATGCTCTTTCTCCAAAATAAATGACCTTCTGCTTCTTGTGATATTGGTAGAACAAGGGACAATGCATTATGTTCAACTTTAGCCTGTCAACCTGCCAATAAAATATCGGTCAAATCCAAAGACCTTTATCAGTCATAGTCAGCTGTTTATCTTCCCCTATATAGACAGCCCTGGGTAAGATTTTTAGGCCTGTTCTGCTCTGGGCCCTTATACTTTTACCCATCTTTTGCCCCTCATAACAGGAAATCTCCTCCCTCTCCAGAGTTTGTAGCTTGCAAACTACATAATGGCCTCACTAGTACTGATGACACAAAAAGCATCTGGCACATGCTGTAAGGTGATTGGCATTAGGAAAGGCATCCAGACACACACATATATATACACATCAGGCTCCTTTCAGTTTCCATCTATCAAATCCTCTCACAAGGTTTTGTTTGGTCTAGGACTATACTGAAAGACATTTGTCCAAGGTGCCATGCTGTGGGACTGAACCTGAAACCATGTGGTTGAAAAACTTAACCACATAGCCATGCTAATTTGGATGCTTATTTCTTGCAAGTTGAGTGGCTCTGTAGAGGTTCTCTTTCTAAGCTTAACATCTCTGTACTAGATTAAAGAGATGGCTTGATACTGGTGACCAACTGCTGTAACTCTTTTATTAATAGTTTATTGGCAAACTGTGTATAGTTTACAGACATATATACTGAAACAGTATGGAATTGTATTCATATCAGCACAACCTGAATGTGTACACTTGTATTCTCTACATATTGCATCTCTGCCTCTTGTCAGTTCTTGGTTTTTAACTGTAAGAAAATACCAAGACTGGTTTGACAAGAACAACACCTAAATAAAGTAGCTGAGCAACAGAAAGTAGGCTTTTCATACCCAATGAAATGACAAGAATGATAAGTGCAAAGGGAAAACTTTCCAGCAGGCAGACACTGCAATCCAGAAACAAATGTGCAATGAAGAACAATTAGTGTCAGGCCTAAATACTTAAAAGCTGGTTGCCTGCATAAGGCAGTGAGTTGGCAGAATCATTAGCATGCTGGACATTATGCTTAGTGGCATTTCTTTCAGTTATTTACACTCAGAGTTCAAATCCTACCAAAGTCAACTTTTCTTTTCATACCTTCAGAGTTAATAAAATAAAGCATCAGTCAAGTACTGGGGTCAGTGTAATTGAATTATCCCCTCCCCTTAGAATTGCTGGCTCTGAATCCTGCACCAGACTGGCAATCTGTTCATGAAAACGTTGTGATCTCGCTCACTTAGACACCATAAAAACTAGATAACTGGGTCCTAGGGTTCAAGAAAAAGAACACCTAAGAGATTTCATCAACTTGAACAATCTTTGTACAACAACTTCTCGGGTCCGGAGATGGTATGAAACTTGTAAAGGAATAGGCAGCTGCCATGAACTAATGAGAACATTTCAGAGGCTTGCTTAACCATGTCTGTGCAACAAATGAAATATCCCTGGATGATATTGCTTAGTTGCATCACCAAAGCAGTCAAGACCCAATGGAATTTTAGCTGAGATATATAAATGGGGAAATGAAGCATTAACAGCAAAGCTTCATGCACTGTTTATGCTAATTTAGGCATGAGAAGAGTTACAGCTAACTGCAGCAATGTAACATACTCTCTACAGGAAAGGAGATAAATCAAATTTTAGCAAATATGAAGAATTCTCACTTTTGTCAACTGTGAGAAAAATTTTGGCGGAAATGCTGCTCAACCAACTCATTACACTTTCAAAGGCTTACTTATTTGAATCTGTGGGTTTTTTTTAATTACATTCCAAGCGCACTACTGATATATTCTATAGTTGCCTGTTATAGAGAAATGTTGTGAGCAACAATATACCACAGTATATTGCTTTCTTTAACATTGCTTAGGCATTTGGTTTCATAAATTGTGAAGCTTTGTGGAAGACTCAGTGCCAGAACAAAAACCACTATTACATCAGTAATTAATCTTCAGTATGAAGATAATGCCAGTTAGTTTTACTGATACTGATCTGTGATAGTTTTGCTGACACATATGAGTGAGGACTTATGGCTTACCATCAATGTAATTGAAGCAAAAGTCTTGTAACAGCAAGCAGGAACCTGGTCCAGCCATCCAAGTACAAGGATGATTGGTTGAAAATACAGAGCGTATCTGGTTAGTCACCTATCATAGAACTCAGATATTGATATAAAGAGACCCAATATTTGGTCATCTGAGAATATGAGTATACAAAGATCATGACTGAAATAACTAAATTTTTGGTGTACTTGTTGTACCCACTCTCCTGTATGGCTTTGAAACTCAGGTAAGCTCTAGGCTACATCACTTTAAGCTAGAAATATAACCATTGGAGATGTCAAAGGAAGCCCATTGACATAATGTGGAAGAGCAAAGGGTGTGTGTGTGTGTGTGCAAACCCCCATTCAATGAAGATATGAAACAACAGTGTTTTTTTGTCATAAAATAACCTATATAGGCACAGGAGTGGCTGTGTGGTAAGTAGCTTGCTTACCAACCACATGGTTCCGAGTTCAGTCCCACTGCGTAGCATCTTGGGCAAGTGTCTGTAACTATAGCCTCGGGCCAACCAAAGCCTTGTGAGTGGATTTGGTAGATGGAAACTGAAAGAAGCCCGTCGTGTGTATGTATATATATATATGTTTGTGTGTCTGTGTTTGTCCCTCTAGCATTGCTTGACAACCGATGCTGGTGTGTTTATGTCCCTGTCACTTAGCGGTTCGGCAAAAAGAGACCGATAGAATAAGTACTAGGCTTACAAAGAATAAGTCCCGGGGTCGATTTGCTCGACTAAAGGCGGTGCTCCAGCATGGCTGCAGTCAAATGACTGAAACAAGTAAAAGAGTGTATGCTTTTATTGAAAGAAAACATCTTTGACCTCCTTTCATCCTGCCTAATTAGTCATAAATAAGTACCTGCAATCTCACCAGACTTGAGCTCCTTCAAAAGCAACGGGCAATGTCCCTTCCTGTCTAAACCATCAAAAGCAATGGAGTAAGCATCCTCACATGCCTTCTACGAAATTCTTGCTGTGGCAACCCAACATTACCACCATACCTTTTTCCAGGATGCTCCCACCCACCCTTATATAAATGCAGGATAAAAACATATCTTCTCTCTTGTAAGACATCTCTACCTCTGCTTGTGCCTGGCATAAAATCACCTCTCCACCCTCTCAAAAACTCCTCCCACTTAGTTGAGAGGGTTATTCCATTTCCTCATTCTCTTCTGACTTGTAAGTTACTTAGCAACCCCACTAGTGCCGGTAACATCAGTAACTGGTCCCTTTATTTTATGTGGAGCATTGATCCTTTGTCTTTAACAAAATCACAGAACCACATTTTAATTTATTTATTTTTCTTTACTTGTAGGAGGTTACCAACAAGGTGGTTACAATTCTTACCAGCAGAACCCACATCATCATCAACAACAACAGCAACATCATCATCAGCAACCACACTATAGCAACCAATCAAACTACCATTCTGGTGGTGGTGGTGGTGGTGGTGGTGGTGGTGGTGGTGGTGGTGGTGGCGGTGGTGGTGGTGGATCTTATAACTATGGTGGTGGTGGTGGAGGACGTGACAATTATCACAGAGGTGGAGGAGGAGGAGGACGAGACAATTATCGTGGCGGCGGCGGTGGTGCCAGCGGTGGTGGCCGAGACAATTACAGCATGTATGGACAGAACACTGGTGGTGGTGGTGGAGGTTATGATCAAGGCTACGGGGGTTATGGTGGTGGTGGTGGTGGTGGTGGTGGTGGAGGCTATAAAGGAGGTGGAGGGCAGTACGATAACCAAGGTTATGGAGGAGGAGGAGGGGGGAGAGGTTACCAACAGCAGCGTGGTGGTGGAGGCGGACGAGGTGGCCGTGGAGGTGGACGGAGAGGGCGTGGCAGGAACTGAGTGCAGAACTCCATTTCACTTCCTCCATTGCCCACCCCCCCATTCACACACAACACACAGCTGCACTTCATGTGATATTACAGCCAGCTGGAGTCACAATACGAACGCTTCCACTTCCCCTTCTCACAGGATATTTTTTTTTTTAGTTCACTTTGCTTTGGATTGCTTTCTATTAATTATTTTTTTTTTTAATGTTCTCTCTTATTCATTTATTATATATTACAATGATAGATTTTATTTTTGTTCAAATCCCCACCATTACCAGGAAATACTTTGCATTCTTTTCTCCCCTTGGGATCAACAAAATAAGTACCAGTCAAAAGCTTAAGGATCAATTTGATGGATGCACCCCCCCCCCTTCCCCATCTAAAAGCAATGGATTTGTCCCTAAGTTAAAAAATATTATTATTGTTATTATTAACTAAGGTAGCAAGCTGGCAGAATCATTAGCACACCAGACAAAATGCTTAGCGATATTTCGTCCATCACTACATTCTGAGTTCAAATTTTGCCAAGGTCGACTTTGCCTTTCATCTTTTCAAGGTCGATAAATTAAGTACCAGTGAAACACTGGGGTCGGTATAATTGACTAGTGCCCCCCCCCCCAAAAAAAAATTTCAGGCTTTGTGCCTATAGTAGAAAGTATTATTATTATTATTATTATTATTATTGACTAAGGCAGTGAACTGGGAGAATTGTTAGCGCACCGGATGAAATGCTTAGCGGCTTTTCATCCATTGCTGCATTCTGAGTTCAAATTCTGCTGAGGTCGATTTTTGCCTTTCGTCCTTTTGAGGTCAATAAATTAAGTACCAGTGAAATACTGGGGTCTATGTAATCAACTAGTCTCCTCTCCCAAAATTTCAGGCCTTGTGCCTATTGTAGAAAGGATTATTATTATTATTATTAACTATATAAGGTGGTAAGCTGGCAGAATCATTAGCACACCAGACAAAATGCTTAGAACCATTTCCTCTCTCTTTACACTCTGAGTTTGAATTCTGCCAAAGTCAACTTTGCCTTTCATCCTTTTGAGATTGATAAAACGAGTACCAGTTGAGTACTAGGGCTGATGTAATTGGCTTTCCCCCTCCCTGAAGTTGCTGGCCTTGTGCCAAAATTTGAAATCGTCATTATCATTATTTAAGACAGTGAGGTGGCAGAGTCATTAGTGCACTGGACGAAATGCTTAGCAGTATTTCATCTGTCTTTGCATTCTGAGTTCAAATTCCGCCGAGGTCGACTTTACCTTTCATCCTTTCAGGGTTGATGAAATAAGTACCAGTTACGCACTGGGGTCGATGTAATCAACTCCTCCCCTCCCCCAAAATGGCTACCCTTGTGGCAAAAATTTGAAACCATTATTATTATTATTATTATTATTATTATTATTATTATCATTATTATAATTAAGTAATTAAGTAAATATGGTGGTGAGCTGGCAGAATCATTAGCACATTGGGTAAAATGCTTAGTGGTATTTCACCCGTCTTTAGGTTCTGAGTTCAAATTCCACCGAGGTCAACTTTGCCTTACATTCTTTCAAGGTCAGTAAAATGAGTATGAGTCAAGTACTGGGGTCAATGTTATTGACTAACCCCATCCCCTCAAATTTCAGACCTTGTGCTCATAATAGAAAGGATTATTTTTATTATTATTATTATTATTATTATTATTATTATTATTAAAAAGGCAGTGACTGGGAGAATTATTGGCATGCCAGACAAAATGCATAGCAACTTTTCTTCTGCATTCAGATTCCCTTGAGATCAGTTTTGTCTTCCATCCTTTTGGGATCTATAAGATAAAGTACCTGTCACATAGTAGGATCAGTGTAATTTACTAGCCCCTCCCACTAAAATTTCCTATAGTAGAAAGGATTATCCTTGTTATCATTAAGAAGGTGATGAGCTGGCAGAATCATTATATGTTGGGCAAAATGCTTTGTGGCATTTCTTCTAGTTTTACATTCTGAATTCAAATTCTGCTGACATTATCTTTGCTTTTCAACCTTTCAGAGTCAGTGAAATAATTACCAGTTGAGCACTGGGGTTGGTGTAACCAACTTACTTCCTCTCCTAAAATTGCTGGCCTTGTGCCAAAATTTTAAAAAAGACATTTACATTATTATTATTATTATTACTACTATTAGGGTGTTGGATTAGCAGAATTGGACAGGGTTCAAATCCTGATGAGCTCCACTTTATCTTTCATCCATTCGGGGGTTGATAAAGCACCAGCCAAGTACTGGAGGTCAATGCACTTGACTACTCCCACCCCTTACAATTACTGGCTTTGTGCCTAAATTAGAAACGATTATTATTATTATTATTATTATTATTATTTGGGAAGTATTTCCAATTCTGCTAGGGTTGACATTACCTTTTATCTTTTTGGGGTTCATGAAATAAGTATTTGTCAAGCACTGGGGTTGATGCATTCAACTAACCCCCCCCCCCCCCCACTGTCCTAAAATTTCAGGAATTGTGCTATAATTGAAAGGATTATTATTAGGGCTGTAAATTAGCAAAATTAATAGTGTTAGAGTAAAAACCTTCCAGTGTTTAGTTATGATCATTTATGTCCGAGATCAACTCTTACTGATGTTCACTTTGCTTTTCGTACTTTGAGGGTAGCTAAAATAAAGCTCCAGTTAAGTACTGGAGTCAGATAGTGCAGGTCCTTTCTGCCTAGTCAGAAGAGACCGTTATTATTATTAATATTATATGAATGATAGGTGCTGTGAATTAGTAGAATCAGTAAAGTGAAGGACAATATGCCTCACTGTATTTAGTTACATATTTCCTTCCCCTAAAATTTCAGGCTTTGTGCCAACATTAGAAATTATTATTATTATTGAAGGTTAAAGCAGCAAACTGGCCGAATCATTGGTATTGCTGGACTAAATTCTTAGCAGCATTTCATCTGTCTTTACATTCTGCTGAGGTCAACTTTGTCTTTTCATCCTTTCTGGATCAATGAAATAAGTACCAGTTGAACACTGGGGTCAATATAATTGACTACAACCTCTCCAAAAATTTCAGGCCTTGTACCTACAGTAGAAAGAATTCAATGAATTATGTACCAGTGAAACACTGGGGGTTGATGTAATCGACTAGTCCCCTCCCGCCAAATTTCAGGCCTTGTCCCTGCAGTAGAAAGGATTGTTGTTATTGAAGGTAGTGGAAACAGTAGAATCAGTGGAGCGACAGATTAACTACCTTGTTGCATGTATTTTGTTGTGTCTGTTTATGTTCTAAGCTCAAATTCCCAGGGGCTGACTTAGTCTTTCATTCTTTTGGAGGGGGTTGGTAGTGATAGCGTACTGGTCAAGTACAGGGGTCAGCTAAATCAATTATACCTCTTCCCCTTGGAACTTCTTGCCTTGTGCCTATGTTAGAAATCATTATCATCATCATCATCCTCATCATTATTATTATTATGAGTTCAAATTCTGCCAAGGTCAACTTTGCCTTTCATCCTTTCGGGATCGATAAAGTAAGTACCAGTGAAACACTGGGATTGATGTAATTGACTCGTCCCCTCCCCCCAAATTTCAGGCCTTGTGCCTTCAGTGGAAGGGATGTGGATTGGCAGAATTGGTAGAGCATCAGAAAAAACATGTTTTGTGATATTTGTTCTGGTTCTTTGCATTCTGAATTCAAATTCACCAAGGTCAACTTTGCCTTTCATCCCTTCAGGGTCGTTAGAGTAAAATACTAGTTGCGTACTGGGGTTGATGGTATTGACTAACTTCCTTCCTATCGCTGGCTTTGCACCTAAATTAGAAATTGTTACCATGCTGGACAAAATGCTTAGCAGCATTTCTTGTTCTGTATCTGGATGCCACTGAAGTCAACTTTGCTTTCATCCTTTTGGGGTCGATAAAATAAGTACCAGTTGAGCACTGGGGTCAATGTAATTGACTTCCCCTTCCCCTCAGTATTGCTGGCCTTGTGTCTAAATTAGAAACCAGTATTAATATTATTATTATTAGGAAGAGTGGTGGGTTGGCAGAATCTTTAGGATATTGGACAAAATGCCTTGTAGTGTTTGTTCTGGTTCTTCCTGTGTTCATATCCTACTAGTGTCAACTCTGCCTCTCATCCTTCCTGGGTCGATTAAACAAAGACCCAGTCAAGTAGTGGGGTTGATACAAGAAAGGGCTGTGGGTAAGCAGAACTGTTTGTGGCAGACGAAGTGCCATGTGGTATTTTGCTGCAACTCATATTCTGAGCTCATCCTGCCAAACGCAAGGTCTTGTGCCTGCGATAGAAACTAGATGAAAGCCAGTGAAGGGTCAGAAATCGGTAGAGCATTGGACAAAAATGATTTGTCATATTTATTAGTCGTGTTCTTTCCTCTATCTACATTCTGAATGGAAACATCATCAGGGGTCAACATTACCCTTCAACCTTCCAAGATCGATGAAATAAACAGTCAAGTATTGGGTCAGTTTAATCAACTATTCCTTCCACCCCAAAACTTGTGGCCTTCTGCCTAAAAGGAAATCATCATCACCATCATTTATTATTAGGACAGTTTAATGTCCAAGACAGAATGTCACCCTAAATACTTGATGGTGTTTAATATCTACATTCTGAGTTTTAAAAAATCTTGTCATGTTGACTATTATTACTACTATTACTACCACCAATTATTTCTAGTACTAATATACTACCACCATTTCTACTACTATTATTGTTACTATTTCTCCAGTTTCCAACCAATTCCAAGAAAAATTATATATATAAAATAAAAATAAAAAAAGAGCCATGTTCTATAAAAAGAAAAAAATGTATTATAAATCTTATGCAACTTCAGGAAAGTGATAAAAAAAAAAAAACAAGAATGATGTTTGAAAACAAAACCAAAAAAAAAAAAGGACAAAGAATTTGTTCAAGAACTTCTGTAAAATGTCTACCAAAATATTTCACGTTGTCTCAGTATTTCTGTTGTTGTTTTTATTTTGTTGCATTTTTCTTTTTTTTCTTTTCTTTTGTCACTGCTCAGGCAACAAAAACATTATGAGGGAGCATCTACTTATTTTTGATTCTGGGGAAAGAAAACTTGTGCCTATTGCTTTTTTTAAGGGTTTCCTCTCTTCTTAAATGGCACTTGTTTAATATGAGAAAGTCGGATCTGGAGAATATGGCAAGGAGAATTTCAATGAGAGTAAATAGCTAATGCTGAGGAGTAGAAACTACTGAGATGAATAAAAGGCTATCTCTGTTTATATGGTAACTGTTCTAGATATAAGGTGATTAACTAGCAGTCAGTTGAGTGTTGGGTAGAATACATTGCAATATTTATTCTGGCTTTCAGTTCTGAGTTCAGATTTTGTTCAGGTCAACCCTGTCTTTTATCGTTTTAGGGTTGATAAAAAAGAAAAAGTACCTGCCTCTCTCCATCTAGATCAAGAGTGGAGCTTGAGATGTCTGTACTTGGTTGTGGCTGCATGAGCACCTAACCCCCCCCCCCACTTTTTTTTCCTTCAGCCCTAGATATAAGAGTAATACTCTAATATAGTGGAGCACATTGTTTAGTAAGTTATTTACAGTTGAAGTATTTTCTTGCACTAAATGGGAAATTCATCCTCTCTTACCATTGGTTGTCATGCTTGAAGTGAGAGATTCTGTTGGTTGAATTAGTTTTAATTATTAACATTACTTCATCACATCTCTGTTTACCTGTTGCACAACAATGACAAGATAAATATTTGGTTAAATAAACCTTAGTTTTATTGTATCAGCTTCAGAGGGAAATTTTGTGTGGTAATAATTCTTGTGATGATTTCTTTTCTCTGTTGATTTGATGTCTTACAGCAATAATTCTCAGATTTTTGGGGACCTTTCTATGCATCTGTGTGTATGGGGTACTTTAATCCATTTTTAAAGTTATGGTAAGTGCTGAAGTTCACTGAATTTTAAAGCAATGTTTTATCTATCTAATGAATGTTTGCATTATCCACAAACCATTTCTTCAGGTGTGCCACTCAGAGCTAGGCCAGAACTTCTTAGTTCTAATTGTCAGTTTATAATTTTCGGTCAGAATTTTATAACACAACATTTGGGAATCAAGGATTTGTCTTTATAAGGTTTTGAAGTAAAATTGTTTCAAGTGTCTCTAAAATATCATTTACAAAGTGTACTTCTTTTAATACATTTAAGAAAGCTTTTTTTTATTATTATTATTATATAACAAAGCAGCAAGCTGGCAGAATCATTAGCACATCGAGCGAATTGCTTAGCGGTATTTTACCGTCTTTGCATTCTGAGTTCAAATTCTGCCAAGGTCAACTGCCTTTCATCCTTTTGGACTCGATAAATTAAGTACCAGTGAAACACTGGGGTCGATGCAATCAACATCTTAGTGATGAGAAAAAACTGTGTACATATTTTTTAAATAATTGAATGAAATACTTACAACCTTGCGGGCTGTGATCCATTACTTATTCCCAGAAAAGTATCGCCTGTCGATATATACCATTTCTCCTTCCTACAGTTTAGTTACCTATCTACTTATAAGTATTGCTGTTGTATTTCTACAGCCGAAAATCATTTAAGAAATATTTTCTTGTGTGGAAATGAACAAAGCACTTCAGAGTATTTCAGTGTAGATTGTGTTGGCTGTCACCAATATTTCAGATCAAAGCTCTATGGAGGGGAAAGAGGTCTCTTCATTCAGGTTCTATGTAATATAAAACCCTGTTGTCCTTTGATTAAGTTTTTTTAGCCATATCTTTGCTGATAGGCTCTAACACTACATAATACAAATGACTAATTTATAGTTTGTTTTATTTATTACTTTATCTTTTTATAATATAGAAATGTACAATTTATTCTATTATTTAAATAGAATACTTTCTTTCTAATGGTTTATTATACAAGCTAACAGAGCAACAGTAAATCACTAAGCAAACTAGTTTCTGCAGTTATATGAATGGTATCTCTGTATACTTTTCAAGAGACTCAGCAAACAAGTCTTTCAGATCAAGAACCTTGGAACAAGTACCAAAATCTCTATTTATTGAGTTGTGTGTGTAGCCACCTTCCTGTACTAGTCTGAGTGCTGGATTCTTTATTGGTTCCAGATCAAACAACTGGTAGCATTCCATATCAGATCGCTCTAAAGTATCCCCAGTCTCATATTGAAAATTGAGGGCTAGGTTCTACAGGGTTGAGGCCTGCATCTTTTGTTGTCTTCTTCACTGGGTTGGCCATGGGATTCGGCTGCTGGATAATTGGCTCCCAAAGATGGTCGTCTTTAGCAAGGACTAAGACTGGACGTAGGCCTCATGAAAGTCTAAAACTCATTTTCATGATCATCTCAAGTGATGCCCCTCCCAATCAGTTGGAGCCACTGGCATGGAGGTCCATGGGTGATGCTGGAGTAGAGTGTTCTGAAGCCAAATGCAGGAGACCACAGGAAGAGATGTTGTCAACCCCCCTGTGGCTGTTGTTTGGGGTCACTTTCAGTGCCACAGGATCTGCCTCTCTTTTATCAATCCTGTCAGCCACATTCACTCACATGAGAAACAATGTGTTGGAGGTGGAGGAAGATGCATGTCTTGGATTGATGTTGTCATCATCTGGGCTGTCATAAGCAAATCAAAGCCTCTCTAAATTTTGTTATATATTATATATATATATATATAAACATGCACATACATACATATAGGTGCAGGTTGTGGGGTAAGAAGCTTGCTTCCCAACTACATGGTTCTGGGTTCAGTCCCATTGCGTGACACCTTGAGCAGGTGTCTTCTGACCAAAGCCTTGTGAGTGGATTTGGTAGATGGAAACTGAAAGAATACCACCGTCTATATATAAATATGTGTGTGTATCTGTTTTTCCCCCTACCATCATTTCACAACCGATGCTGATGTGTTTATGTCTGCATAATTAATTTAGCGGTTCAGCAAAAGAGGCCGGTAGAATAAGTGCTAGGCTCATAAAGAATAAGTCCAGTGAGAAAGCTATCAGTCATTGCACAGCCTACTAAAAATAGCAACCGATATCTAGCACAATTTACAATTGGATGGTGGATACTTGTCATGTGACAATGAGGACTCGTTTATTTGATCAACTGAATTAACACACGAACTGTCACAGGCTGTAAGTGGAACTTAGCTGTGATACCATGTATTTTGCGTGGTCACATTGCATGCCGTTAAATTACAAGGAAATGTAATTTTTGCATTTTTACAATATTTGATGATTAAAATTTAATATTTTAGCACTCATGTTATTTAAATATCCTCAAAGCCATGTCAAAGATACAGAATAAAATATTTTCTCAAATTATAAAAATGTACTACCGGTGGTGTAGATGACAGTTGAGTGACGTTTGTGATGAACCACCAGTGATGGTACATGTGGCAGTAAACATGTTAATGTGTAAGTGACTGAACATTCCACAGACATGTGGACCTTTAACATAACTGTCAGGCAGAACCAGTGTGACGCAATCTGTGTAACAAGGCTACACCTTTCGAATTACTTGTGCAATCCACTTCTGCAGTTAAAAAAAGAATGTAGTGCCAAATATACTTATCATCATCATTTTAAAATCTGCTTTTTCGATGCTGACAGGGGTCGGATGAAATTTCTTGAGAGACTGGATGCCCTCACCGATATCAACTCTTGTTTTCAAAACCAATGCCATATGTTTTGTTTATGAGGGACATAACCACTGCAGCCCAAAAAGACAACTATGTGCACACACACACATTATATATTTATATGTGTGTTTAGACAATGGGTTTCTTTATGGTTTCCAACTACCAAGTTTCATTCACAAGGAATTGGTCAAATAGAAACTATAGAAAGGTGGCGAGCTAGCAGCAACATTAGCACGCCGGATGAAATGCTTAGCGGTATTTCGTCTGTCTTTACGTTCTGAATTCAAATTATGCCGAGGTCGACTTTGCCTTTCATCCTTTCGGGGTCGATTAAATAAGTACCAGTTACACACTGGGGTTGATATAATCGACTTAATCCATTTCTCTGTCCTTGTTTGTCCCCTCTGTGGGTAGCCCCTTGTGGGCAGTAAAGAAATAAGAAACTACAGATGACTTACATAAGATGCTACATAGTAAGATTAAACTTTAAACCACATGGTTGCAAAGTGTACTGTTTGACTATACAGCCATAGCTACAACTATTCACTATCTGAATAAACTACAGGATGGTCACAATTAGAATACTGTTCATCTTATGTCTGCTGAATCAAAGCTTATATAGGTTAAGCAACAATTAACATATTAAAATATTACATGAGCCATTGATAAAAATAAGTATTCATGTTTGTGTGTGTATTGTTGTAACCTGAGATCTGTGATCTTTCTGCATATGTTAGAAATCAATAATCAATATAAAAAAAAAAGAAAAAACAAAAATAAGACAATTTGTTTAGAAATATTTTATCACCATTGTTATTATTATTATTATTACAATATATAGCTATTTCTTTGTGTGAAGATGGCATATTTATTGTTTGTTAGAGACAAACAAACAAACAGCCATCCAATGAACCAACTGATGATTTCTATATTAGTTTATTAAATAACGACAAACATGAGAAAAATTCATTATTATTATTATTACTGTTATAGGGGTGTGCAGTGAGCTTTGCTGCTTCACTACTACACACAAAATATAGCTCACAGTTTAATCCCAATTCGTCCAAATTTAACCACTCGGTATCTTCTGCAGCAACTCGTCTGGCCAAGAGTTTGGCCTTTGTTGATGTGTTGTATTGTACAAAGATCTTCATCTCACTCAAACGAAACACACAAAACACTCGCATTTCCACAGCCATGTCTTGGCATTCATTCAAATGGAAGCTTCAGTCCTCATCACATTGATGCCATACTCAAGGGTTGGACAAAATAATGGAAACACCTAACATCATAATTTTGAAATATCTATAAAACTGTCAAAAGCTTGTTTATTTTTATGTTTTTTGATTTATTATTAGTGTTGCTTAATATGTTTTGCTAAAATTGCTGTTTCCTTTCAGATATCATCAGAAAAAGTTAATTAAAATTATTAAAATGACAAATCTGTCAGACTTTCAAGAGGTTGAATTGTTGGTGCTCATATGGCAGGCACTAGCATAATGGAAACAGCCAAAATGTTTGGTGTATCAAGAAGTACTGTCACAAAAGTAATGACAGCCTTTGAGAAAGAGGGGAAATCCTCCTCATCAAAACAAAACTCTGGAAGAAAACCAAAACTTTCAGATAGGGACCGTTGGATTCTTATACTAATTGTTAGAAAGGATCACAAAATTACAGCTCCCAAAATTACTGCAGAGCTTAATGCCAACCTCAAGAACCCAGTTTCCACAAAAACTGTTTGCCAGGAGCTGCACAAGGCTGGATTTCATGAGAGGGCTGCAATCAGAAAACCACTACTTTCAAAAACAAACATTGCAAAGCATTTAGAGTGGAGTAAAACCCTTCATAATTGGTCCATAGAGCAGTGGAAGAATGTTATTTTCTCAGATGAGTCATCCGTTACCTTATTTCCGACCACCGGCTGAGTATATGTGTAGAGACAGCCAAAAGAAGTATTTGACCCAGACTGCCTTCTTCCAACTGTTAAACATGGAGGAAGATCTGTGATCTGGGAGGCTATATCTTGGAAATCCACCGGCCTAATGGTTTCCCTTCATGGCAGAATTAATAGTCAAGACTATTTAAGCATTTTATCTGATCAAATTCATCCAATGGTTGCGGAACTGTTTCCGGAGGGAAACACTATCTTTCAGGATGATAATGCACCAATTCACACAACTAAAGTTGTTACTGAATGGCGTGAGGAACATTCTAGTAACGTTGAACATCTTATCTGGCAACCATAATACCCAGATCTCAATATTATTGAACATTTATGGTGCATTTTAGAAAAACAAGTAAGGAGTCGATATCCTCCACCATCATCACTACAAGAACTGGAGACTGTTTTAGCTGAAGAATGGACAAAAATTCCTTTGGAAACAATTCAAACTTTGTACAAGTCCATACCTCGTAGAATTCAAGCTGTACTTACTGCCAAAGGCAGTCCCATATTGAAATAAATTTGTTTGAAATTTTAAGGTGTTTCCATTATTTTGTCCATCCTCTGTATATATATATATATATATATACAATAGAAATGAAAATTACAGCAATAAGTCAGAATCTACATTTTCTCCATTACATACCAACGACTTCAAAATCTTGTTACAGTGTCACTTAAAAAAACATTACTATTATCAACATCATCATTATCCAAATAATTAATAAGGAGAACTTTTTTTTTGGTCTTTGGACCCTGAATTCAAGACCAACTAAGATTGTCGATTGTTTTATTTTTCAGGGACTGTTGGAGGAAGGGGTGATAAAATGTACTGGTCAAATAACAAAGAGTTTGAGCAACTAAATTTAATAACAAACTCCAGAATATGTGACTTAGTGTCTATGTAAGAAATCTTCATTATCTAACACCAAGATAAAATAAAAAATAATAAAGCTCAGAGTATTTGTAACTTTTAGATTTAAAGTTCGATTTCTGCTGAAGCCAAGCATGCATTTTAACTTTTGGAGGTATATGGGGGTTGGATGTCAAGTAAATAAATCTAGGGATATGAAACAGACTTATCCAACTGTGTCTTTCCCTCAAGAATTTGTGGTTTTGTGGCAAATTTCTCAATCCTTCTTCATGAAACTTCACCCACCCACACAAATTTCAAACTGCTCATTAGCCATATATTGGAACCAAAAAAGGCTATGGGCATTGATCCATCTTCCTCAAACTAATTAATAAGTTAATTAAAGTAGATATATATGTACATAAGTGAATGGAATTATTAATTGCGACAATGACTATTCAGTTGTTTAATTAACCTAAATTTTGACTATTTAGTTGTTTAATTAACCGAATCACCTATTCATTGAATTGGCAGCTAATTCAATGAATACTCCACAAACTTAACTTATTTTTGAGGTGGAATTAGAATATCAAGGTGTGACCTTTAATCTCTTAGCATTTAAACCAGTTGTATCACACCCAAAGATTCTACCTGTTTTATGTTCAAACTGGCTAGATCCAGCCTCTCACACCTACTCTACAATATAATTCTAAAAATAAAACAAATGTCATCAATACCTCAAAGCTATGAAATAATGCATGATTAATTTAAAGTGTTTAATGTTACATTTGATAGAGTAATCTGAATGCTGAAGGGTTCAATTATAGGGGATATATACATATATACACAGAGAATATAGAATTTAACATTTATGCATCAGTTATACAGCTTAAATAAATAAAATACAGTCAGATATAATATTAGATATATATCCTTTGTTTTTTTATATAGCTTAGTCAGAGGAGGTAAGATCCTATGACATTATGGATAAAGGAAGGAATAACTACCTGACTTCCAAGTTGGTGCAGAAGGAAACAGCACCTAAGAATATCAAGTTATCCACAGATTGAGAACCTGGCTCAAATAGCATGCAACAGAATGGACACAATTAAAGGCCAATTGGTAGTGCTAGATGATGAATTAAATCTACCACCCAAGAACAGGTACAGTCCCTCCAGCAGGATTCAGCAAAATTTCTGTTTCACTCTCACAAGGCTCGGATCAAGCTGAGTCATCTCACCTCACATAGTGGTACTGAACTGAATGAAGACTTATGTGATTTCAGAATGAACTTCTCAAACATATTGCCATACTTGCTGCACCTACAAGCAGTAAAACTTCTCAATCTTCAGCAGTTTGACATACCAGAGGGAATATTCAAAAATTCAATCAGTCGAACAGAAACACAAACAGTAGTACCTAACTTCTTGGTGGCTGGATATGTTAGATGGTGAGAAATGACAGTTGTAGAGAATGAGAGAGGAGCTGGATATGATCAGGAGTTTTTTTCTTTAATTCTAGTTTTTCTCGTGTTGTTAAAAGTTTAACGGGGAGTCTGAACTCCAAACAATTCCAGGATTTCTTTATGTTAACACACTGAAGTGGATTTCCATGCAACGTACACTGTATCAAAGACAAGATTTCAGCTTAGGTTTTGATTATAGTTATTTTTAACTGATGATCCAATTAATCATCAATATTATTATTCCAAGGCTGACTTTGTCTTTCAAACCTTCGGGGTCAATAAAATAAGTACTAGTCGAGCACTGGAGTCGACATAATCAACCTTACCCTCTCCCCAAAATTGCTGGCCTTGTGCCAACATTTGAAATCAGTATTATTATTCTGCCAGGGTCAACCTTGCCTTCTATCATTTTATACAATCCATGCTCGTATAATGTATGGTAGCTGTGCATTCCCTTTAATAGTGAGACACCTATGTTCTCTATCATACCTTTGCCGTTCAACCCTTGGCATAAAGCCCCACCATCACTTAATAGGGGTGTGCTTTTTCTTTTTCTTTTTTTGTCTTGACAGTTATTTGGCAACCTCACTAGCTGGTGGCACAAACAAAAAAAAAGTTTCCAATACACAATGTAAAGTAGTTGGCATTAGGAAGAGCATCTAGCGGTAGAAACCACATTAGAACTGACACTGGAACTCAGGGCAGCCCTGCAACTTGCTGGAACCTGTGAACTGTTCAATATGTGCCAGCATGGTAAACAGATGTTGAATAATAAAGACAATGACGACGACTGAGAATGCTGGTTTGGTAGACTGGTTGTGGCATTAGAAAAAATGCCAAGTGATATTTGTTCTAGCTCTTTATATTCTGAATTCAAATGCTAAGATTATCTTTATGTTTCAAAGGATGATAAAATAAAATATCAGTCAAGTACTGGGAGCTGATGTACTAGACTAACCCCTCCTAACCAAATTTCTAACCTTATATCAATGTTCCTGGAGTCCCTTAATACTTGAGTTGCTTTCTTCCTCACAGCCAATTATAAAATATCAATCAACCATAATCCTCATTTTTTTTACAAATCATTATTATTAAAGGTAGAATGTGCAAGTGGTAGAGCACTCCACAGACATGTGTACCCTTAATGTAATTTTCAGGAGATTCAGCGTGACAAGATTGGCCCTTTGAAATACAGGTACTACTCATTTTTTACAGCTGAATAGACTGGAGCAACTTGAAATAAAGTGTCTTGCTCAAGGACCCAATGCATCATCGGGAATCAAACTCATGACACTACAACTGTGAGCTGAACACCCTAACCATTAAGCCGCATGCCTTCACTACCCTAACTATTACAGTAGACTGCCACTAATCTGACAAATCAGTAATCTGGCATTAATTACAGCTAGAAAAATTTCAAATAATTTCAAATTTCCTGGGTTGCGGTACTTGCTGCATAAACACACTTGCATCATTTGTGAACAAAGGCAGGCCTTTCCAGTTTGTTTTTTTTTCATTTATTAACTGCCAATTATCCAGCATTGGTAGGACCTGGAGAGTGCTGGATTAGTGATTTTACCAGATTATTGATTATCGATTGTTTCTTTGACTCACTGTTAGCAAAGAAACAGAGTAACTAGTCTTTCTGCTTTTTTTGTGTCGTAAACTGTCAAAGATCCAATGTTGTATAATTCGCGTAATCTTTTCACAGACACATCGCTGTCAAATTTTTTTCAACAGCTTGACTTTTTCTTTTATGGACAATGTACGGTGTTTACGCTTTACACCACAAGAAGCACTTCCTCTCTGCATTGGAACCATTGCTGGGGCTAAAAGTAACATGGTGATTCTATAGATGTGTAATGTGATTCAGTAGGTTTGCAGGGAGATGTAAATGACTTAAACAAGTTTGTTATTGTGAAAGAGTGAATTTGTGAGAGAATTTAATAGATCTGTAAATGTGATGATTTGATTTTTTTTTATCTCCAGATCAAGCTTGATTAAGGAGCACTATGATTGGAGACATTCCATCCTTGACCATCCCATCTTTTTAAGAGTGTTCTTCCTTATTTAACATGGAAGAGTTATTTAAGTGAAATTAGGCAGCTATTTCTAGTTTGATGAACCACCACATGGATAGTTCCTTGTTGGTTCAAGATGTGTCTCATATATGTGATACAAATTGTTTAACCCTTTAGCATTTAAACCGGCCATATCCGGCCAAAAGTATTCTGCCTATTCTATGTTCAAACTGGCCAGATCTGGTCTCTCACACCAACCATACAATATCGTTTTAAAAATTAACAGCTACCTCATCAAAATCTCATAGCTACGAGATAATGCATGATTAGTTCAAAACAATGTGGATAAAAAAGCATTAATTATGGCAGAATAATGTGAACACTAAAGGGTTAATGTAAACTTTAGAGAAAAACAATTCTGATACAATTTTATTGTTTTATACATTATTTTTTTACAATATTTGCTACTACCACCAAGATCTACACCCACAGTTGGTTTCACACCTGCAGCTTTCGTACTTGCTGTGGTACTCTCCTACTTGACAGATGAAATGGTTTTCTCTGTTGGAATAATTGTTTGGGTTGGATGACACCCTTCCTGTCACTAGCCCTTCGACAAGGAATTAGTAAGACACAGAGGTGGAGTGGGAGCAGATGTTTGCATCCACTCAACTAAACTTCAGGAAACAGGGTTACATCTCTTACTTTATGTCACAGTACAATAGCTGTACATTAAGATTTGAACTCATACACCTTGATCTAACAACCATTGTGGCTCATTAAAACAGAATACGGGTTTTAAAAAAAAAAAGCCACATGCTCAAAAAAAATCCTCGTGGTGGTCTGAGCCATTAAAAATAATACAACTAAGTTCAGAAGTTTTGGATAAGAAGTACATAAGCAGTGAAAAGGCAAATCTAACATTTCAAGACTGATTGTTAGTTTGCGAAAAAAAAACAAGGTTGACTTTGGGGAAATTTGAAACCAAACAGTAAAAAAAAACAAAAAAAACACACACACACACACACACAATAGAATATAATAAAGGATTTAGGCATTCCATTGTCTCTATCAACACATTTCTGTCACTAATAAATAATGTTCTTTGAAAACGTTTTGCTAATCTCAATTATTTGTACATTTTCAAGATACAACTAATTCATTAACACAGAAAAGGAAATTTTTGATGTATTGCTCAAATCGCAAATAATCATAGTCATAAGCGACAACAATAGCAATAATAATTTTGTTTTGATTTAGACACAAACCCAGCAATTTTGAACTGAGCAGTTGAATCGATATCATTGACTGGTACTTTATTTTGTCAATCGGTGGGAGTTTAGGAAGATGAAAGGCAAATCTGATCTCAGCGGGATTTGAATTCAAAGTGTAAAATGAGCCATAACTAAATGCTAAAAGGTATTATATTTGATGCTCTAACTTTTATGCTAATCTACTATCTTTATAAATAATAATAATAATAATCCTTTCTACTAAAGGCACAAGACTTGAAATTTTAGGGGAAGGAGGTTAGTCAATTACATTGACCCCCAGTGCTAAACTGGTACTTATTTTATTGATCCCAAAAGGATGAAAGGTAAAGTCGACCTTGGGGGAATTTGAACTCAGAATGTAAAGAGGACCAGAATGCTGCTAAGTATTTTGTCTGGAGTGCTAATGAGTCTGCCAGCTCGCCAATAATAATAATAACTCTTTCTACTATAGACACAAGGCCTGAAACTTCGTGAGAGGAGGCTAGTTGATTACATCGACTCCAGTACGTAACTGGTACTTATTTCATCAAATCTGAAAGGATGAAAGGCAAAGTTGACCTCAGAATGTAAGGACAGACGAAATGCCTCTAAGCATTTTGCCCAGCATGCTAACAATTCTTTTCTACTCTGGGCACAAGGCCCAAAATTTTGGGGAGGGGGCAACTGGTACTTAATTTATTGACCTTGCAAGGATTAAAGGCAAAGGCAACCTCAGCAGAATTTGAACTCAGAACATAAAGACAGATGAAATACCGCTAAGCATTTCACTTGATGTGCTAATGTTTCAGCCAGCTCACTGCCTTAATAATAATAATAATAATAATAATAATAATAATAATAATAATAATAATAACAATAAAGGCACTAAGCCTGAAATTTGATGGGAGGGGACTGGTCGATTACATTGACCCCAGTGTTTTACTGGTACTTAATTTATTGACTCTGAAAGGATGAAAGGCAAAGTCAACCATGGCAGCATTTGAACTCAGAATGCAAAGACGGAGAAAATGCTGCTAAGCATTTTGAGCTAACGATTCTGCCAGCTTGCTGCCTAAGTAATAATAATATTAATAATAATAATAATATTAAATATAGGCGTAGGAGTGGCTGTGTGGTAAGTAGCTTGCTTACCAACCACATGGTTCTGGGTTCAGTCCCACTGCGTGGCATCTTGGGCAAGTGTCTTCTACTATAGCCTCGGGCCGACCAAAACCTTGTGAGTGGATTTGGTAGACAGAAACTGAAAAGAAGCCCGTTGTATATATGTATTTATATGTGTGTGTGTGTGTGTGTGTGTGTCTGTGTTTGTCCCCCCAACATTGCTTGACAACCGATGCTGGTGTGTTTACATCCCTGTAACTTAACAGTTTGGCAAAAAGAGACCGATAGAATAAGTACTAGGCTTCCAAAGAATAAGTCCTGGGGTCGATTTGCTCGACTAAAGGTGGTGCTCCAGCATGGCCACAGTCAAAAGACTGAAACAAGTAAAAGAGTAAAAGAGAATAATAATAATAATTTCTAACACAGGCACAAAGCCACAAATTTTGGAAGACTGGTATAGCCCAGTACTTAACTGGTTCTAATTTTATTGACCTTAGAAGAATGAAAAACAATTTTGACCATGACAAGATTTGAATTCAGAGTGTAAAGAGCCAGAATAAATTACTCAAAGCATTTTGTTTGACACAGCTGACCCTGTTAACCCACTGCGCTGACAATAGTAGTAGTAATAATAATAATAATAATAATAATAATAATAATATCAAATATTTCTAAATTTTGGTACACAGCTATCAGTTTTTAGGAACATAAGCAACTGAATTGACTTTTGACAAGACTTCTTTTACTGACTTATTCTGTAACAATAAAGACTAAGCAAAGCTGAACTCAAAGCAGCTAACCCAGCACCCCAAATGTCTCTATCATTCCATCACCACAAATATTGGCCTCAAATTTTGACACAAAGCCAGCGATTTCAGGGGATGGCGAGTCGATTACATTGACCCCACTTGTTCAACTGGTACTTATTTTATCAACGCCAAAAGGGAGGACAGGCAAAATTGACCTCAGAATGTGAAAACGAACATAATGGTTTTAAAATTTAGCACAAGGCCAGCAATTTCAAAGGAGTGGGTTAAGTCGAATGTGAACTTAGAATAGGAAGACAGTGAAATGCTTCTAAGCATTTTTGACAGTTGTGGTAATATTTGGCTTCAAATTTAGGGTGGCAAGCTGGCAGAATCGTTAGCAAATTCCGCCGAGGTCGACTTTGCCTTTCATCTTTTCGGGATTGATAGATTAAGTACCAGTTGCGTACTGAGGTCGATCTGACTGCCGCCCCCTCAAAATTCGGGCCTTGTGCCTAGAGTAGAAAAGAATATTGGTTTCAAATTTTAGCACGAGACCAGTAATTTCAAGGGAGGGGGGGTAAGTCAATTACACTCCAGTGTTCAACTGGTACTTATTTTTATCAACCCCGAAAAGGATGACAGGCAAAGTTGCCTTCGACAGAACTTGAACTCAGAATGAGAAGGCAAGTGGACTGCTGCTAAGCATTTTGCCTAGCATAATCAATATTGGTTTCAAATTTTAGCACGAGACCAGTAATTTCAAGGGAGGGGGGGGTAAGTCAATTACACTCCAGTGTTCAACTGGTACTTATTTTTATCAACCCCGAAAAGGATGACAGGCAGAGTTGCCTTCGACAGAACTTGAACTCAGAATGAGAAGGCAAGTGGACTGCTGCTAAGCATTTTGCCTAGCATAATCAATATTGGTTTCAAATTTTGGCACGAGGCCAGTAATGTCAATTACACTGACCCCAGTGATCAACTGGTACTTATTTTATCAACCCTGAAAGAACTAAAGGTAAAGTCAACCCTGACAGCATTTGAATTCACTGGCGTGCTAATATTAATAATAATTTCTTACTTATTAGACACAAGACCACAAAATAGGTAACATGTAATATTCACGCTTTACCTGTGGAGCACTAATGGTCGTGAATGTAGAACAGTACGTCTCAAGTAAGAGTTGAAACCAGGATTACAAACTATGGATTAGGATTGCTAAACAGTTAAGAATAACTGATGGTGACTTCTTGGGTTGAACATGGATATATGTTTTTCACAGAAAGGAAACATGAAGTTGCAGTGTTAATGTTGTTACACATAAGAACAGAGACCGGGTCAGATTCAGTTTAGTGTTGCACTTTGATGATGTGTATCAAGACACCAAAAAAAGAGAAGAAACCCCCCCACCAAAATGATGTTTGACAAACCTGCCTTGTTCATACAAAAAGCACATAATGTGTGCCAGTATATATATGTGTGTATATATACATATGTATATATGCATGAATATACATATGTATATATGTATGTGTGTATGTGTGTATATATATATATATATATATATATATATATATATATATATATATACATATATGTATGCATGAATATATATATATATGCAAGGTAAACCAACAAGTCACACGACAATTGGTGATCCAGCTGAAGGAACACCTATGTTTTTTTAACTGTGGTCCTCTATTCCTGCACTGTTTTTCAGGACAAACTCTGCATCACTTTAAGCTGATTTTATATCATGTTATCTATTTACAGTAATTATACACAAATACACACATGTACAGACACACCATATTCAAACATACAACGCTTCATATATAAATATACACACACAGTATTTATATATATATATATATATATATATATATATATATATATCATGGTAACAACCAGGCTATTGGATGCTGTGATACCCCACTGGTCACAATGCACTTTGCATTCTTTTAGCTTTTGAATGATGCCACCCAACTAGCTAGGCAGGCAGACGAATGTTCCCCCTGAATCATCATTCTGTTGCAGGGTTACTCATTAACAGCTCAGTGGACTGGAGCAACATGAAATGAAACATTTTGCTCAAGAACACAATGCAGAGCTGGTCTGGGAATTGAAACAACAATCTCATGATTGTGATGCAACACCCCAAACCAGAAGGCCATGCACCTTCACACACACACTGCATACAGCTATACACCTTTATATATAATCATACAACAATATTTTATTGCTCTTTCTCTCTCTCTCTCTCTCATCCCCAAAACTGTTCACCCTTACTTTAATATGACATGCTTTGTCGGCTGTTGTGTCTTTACTGGATTCAAACCAAATTCCTTGTCTTTATGTCTGAGGCACGGCACATACATATAGATACAGATCGTACACATGTCTACGTACACAGAAATAGTACAGAGATATACATGTAAGATTAGATATATACAGAGACAGCGTACGGTGTATATGCTGAGACAATTAAGATAATATACAAAGTGTGTATGTGTGTGTATACATATATTATATCAACATATACATATGCAACACATTCAAGTTATTATTTATACACACACACACACAGAACATGTATGCATACTCATAGATGTATACACATTCACATACTCTCAATGACACATGTTAATACATGTTAACATATGCATTAAAACCACAATCATGTGTGTGTGTGTATGCGTTTATATACATGTGTGTGCATTTATGTCCACGTTAGTGGTCGACGTTATTTTTTAATATATATATATATATATATATATATATATATATATATATATATATATATATAGGTTTAGGGTGTGTGTATATGAATATGCACACACAAACATGCACACATGCACAAAAAATTATTATGCATATATACATACACAAATGTATACATGCACCCATTTAAGTTAAAAAGAAGTAACAGCAATACCACGACGATGATGATAATGATAATAATAATAATAATGATGATAATAATAATAATAATAATAATAATAATAATAATAAACTACTATATGTAATGGGTGCAAAGAGTTACAAATGGAGACAGGTGTTACGTCTACATCTGCAATGCAGACAAGAGATGCTGGTATGTAAGTAGTGCACTGATGCACACAGTTCATTCGCGCATGTGTTCGAGCAGGTCGATGAGGTCATAGAGTCGTTGCCTGACATCATTCTCCCACAAAAGGCTCACAAGTTTGGGCTTACTCTTATCACCATCACGATGGTAAGTTGTGATAATACGGAGGTCGTGTAAAGCCTTCACTGCATTCTTCAGAGTATCTTGTGCAGCTGACTCGCCTGCAATGAGAAACAGAAATACAATGCAAAATGATGTTGTTGTTGTTATTGTTGTTGAGGGGGAGGGGGGGGGGGGGTGATAACAACAATATAAGAATAATGGCTACATCAAAATACATCTATTATTAACAGTAATATAAAAAGCAACAGTATACATAAAAATATAAATTTTTTATCATTTACACTCTCTGAGTGGTTGGCATTAGGAAGGGCATCCAGCTGTAGAAACTCTGCCAAATCAGATTGGAGCCTGGTGTAGCCATCTGGTTTCACCAGTCCTCAGTCAAATCGTCCAACCCATGCTAGCATGGAAAGCGGACGTTAAACGACGATGATGATGATGATGATGATTTACTTGTTTCAATCACAGGACGCCAGTCATGTTGAGGCACCACCTTGAAGGGTTTAGTCAAAGAAATTGACCCCATCAGTCACTTTTACCAAATTTCTAAGTTACAGGGACACACACACACACACGACTGGCTTCCATACAGTCCCTATCTACCAAATTCACTCACAAGGCATTGGTCAATCCAGGGGTATAGTAGAAGATACTTGCTCGAGGTACTGCACACAGAGATGGAAAATGAGCTTATATATCCATTGTAAAACACCCTCTGAAACGTAGGCACAAACAGACCAGACAATGATCTGAGACACAAAAGAGAGACAGACTATACATCATCATCATCATCATCATCCTTTAATGTCTGTTGTCCATGCTGGCATGGGTTGGATGGTGCGACCAGTGCTGGCAAGCTGGAGGGCTGCACCAGACTTCAACCTGATTTGGCATCGTTTCTACAGCTGACACCACATGGGCGCTTTATCCGATGCCACATGGGTGCTTTTATGTGATGCTGCACTGACACTTATATGTGTTGCTGCATGGGTACACAATAACAGAAATCAGTTGCCATGCAGACATGATGTTAAAAATATAAGAAAATATCAATGGCCAAGTAATGAAGAATTTGTATATACTAAAGCTAAACTGTAACTTTAAATTTACATCTGTGAGTCCTTCAGTATGTAAACTAACTTAAACTCAGCAAATCTTGATAAGCTGGGCTTCACAGCACTAGACAGGATATAACTAAGTAAGTAACTAAAAGTACAAACCATCAATGGAACGGTAAAAATATGTAACACTCTCTAGAATTTTAGCTTGTATGTACATATAGATGCACGTAGACATACACACATATATACATGTGTGTATATTATTTTAACACTCACTTTTCTATACTTGCATAGGTAGGGTAGAGTTTATCAAGGCAGATTTTTGACAGCCAGATGAAAGCAACATATATTATGAAGACATACACAATTATGTGATTTTGTTTGGTAATTTGCAGAGAATGTACTTACTACATTTTGTGAGATTACGTTGTGCTCTCTCTTTGGTGTTATTGTGGAGACTGGTCATAAACTTCTCTTCTGAAACAACAACAGCAACAACAAACATTAGTATTGGAGATGGTTGCAATTTTGCATTGAATTTAAATATACCTATACATAAACCTCACTGTGTTATTGAATGTTGTACACCACTGGTTACAATGTGTTTCCTTGCATTGTTGTAAATTATGTCACCCTTGTTGCTAGATGGGCAAAACATACAGGGGTGGGATAAAATAATGGAAACACCAAGCATCATAGCATCATTATTTTGAAATATCTATAAAACCGTCAAAAGCTTGTTTATTTTTCATGTTTTTTTTTTATTTATTATTAGTGTTGCTTAATATGTTTTGCTAAAATTGCTGTTTCTTTTCAGATATCATCAGAAAAAGGTAATTAAAATTCATTACGATGACAGATCTATCGGACTTTTAAAGAGGTCAAATTGTTGGTGCTCGTATGGCAGGTGCTAGCGTAATGAAAACAGCCGAAATGTTTGGTGTATCAAGAAGTACTGTCTCAAAAGTAATGACAGCCTTTGAGAAAGAGGGAAAAACCTCCTTGTCGAAGCAAAACTCCAGAAGAAAACCAAAACTGAGCTTAATGACCACCTCGAGAACCCAGTTTCCACAGAATCTGTTCGCCAGGAGCTGCACAAAGCCGGATTTCAAAGGAGGGCTGCAATCAGAAAGCCACTGCTTTCAAAAACAAACATTAAAAAGCATTTAGAGTGGAGTAAAAACCTACAGAATTGGTTCCTAGAGCAGTGGAAGAATGTTATTTTCTCAGACGAGTATACGTGTGGAGACAGCCAAAAGAAGCATTTGATCCAGACTGCTTTCTTGCATCTGTTAAACATGGAGGAGGATCTGTGATGATCTGGGGGCTATATCTTGGAAATCTGCCGGCCCAATGGTTTCCCTTCATGGCAAAATTAATAGTCAAGACAATTTAAGCATTTCATCTGATCAAATTCATCCTATGTATAATATATTTTATATATGTTCTAGGATTAGGGACCAACTTTAAGGGTAAGTAAAGGTGCTTGGATTGGGCACAGGAAAGAGAGAGAAAAAGATGAGTAAGCCTGGAGTGCTTGAATGAGAGTGATAAAAGAACACCTAACACTAAGGAATAGAAGTCACTGTAGAAGCAATAGAACAAGGAGTAACAGGAGACAGCACAACAGTGAATCAAAAGTTGGAGTGTGTTGGTGAACAACATGATACCAGTTAGTCAGGTGAACTTACTTTGGATGTGGTCTACAATGTTTGTATATAATGTACAGAAAATAAAAAGGCAAAATATAACATACCTTCCATATCAGAATCCATGAGTGTTTTAACATGATTTGCTGTGACCAGATAGGCTTCGCATACGGGCATTAGTACTTGCTGGTAAAACTTTAATTTTTCTATACATTCATCCTGGGAAGTGTTCACCTGCAGGACAAACAGACAGATAGATAGATAGATAGATATAGGAAATAGTGGTGGGGGTGGTGGTGATGGATAAGTATCGACATCTTCAATGAGGGAACATTTGCAGATGTAGAGGGGGGGGATGTTGTCTTCTTGACCAAGAGATGGTTACAGGCACACACACAATAAATAAGACAATAATGTGTTGAAAAAGAAAAGAAAATAGAATTGGTAAAAGATAGAGGAAATAAACATGAGAATATACCACATGGGTGTTATTGGTATATGTGTACATACACACAAAGAAAAAAATGTATTAAGCTTATACAGAGTGATATTGGTGTATGAGTGAGCACAATTACACACAGAGGTAGATACATACCCTCCATGTATTATTGTATATGCACACACATACACACAAAGTAAAATATGGATTAAGCATGTACAGAGTGGTATCGGTGTATGTGTAAGCACAACTTACACACAAGTTAGATACGTACCATTAGGGTGTTATTGGTTTGTAGGAAATCGTCTTCATCTCCAAGAGAGAATATATCAATACCTTTCTTGGAAGACCGGTTGGTTACCTAAAGTAGAAGAATAGAAGAGTTTAATCCTTTCGCCATTTGTTTCATTTCATTTCTACATTCACTTTATCCATACTCCACCACAAAGTCCAGTCTGTGCTGCAGTGTAGTGGCTTGTGTTTCTTAATGACCCTGAGAGCTATGCCAGTAGAGCATGAGCACTTGGTAGGGCCTCCCATGCTGGACAGGTCAAAGGACAGATGCCAGAGTAATATGGGCCACCTCTTTCCAGAAGTAAAAATAGGTTTACATAGGAAAAAGCAAAGTTACAAGCATTAAAGACATTTCAAAACCAACCAGATCTGAGAGACACACACACACACACACACACACAAAAATGCAATATACAATTGAGACACAAGAAAATGCTTGTCTCACCTCTAAAGCTGGTATCCGTAACACTTCATCCATCACCAAAAGATCCAGGGCATCAGTGATAATGTCATCAATCTGCATACAGCCCTGTAGAATAAAACAGAAGACAAAATTTTGGGAAAGGATAGAAGTAATAAGAATTCCACTGACCAATTAAGTATCTTTGGAAGAATTGAATTCTTGAGTCACGAGCTGGTAAATGAAAAGGTAATTATCTACAAAACTACTATGGGGGTTCATTACAGCTGGTACTCAAATTGGCAAAAAGCTGGATGAGCTGGTAAATCTCTTTCCGAAGAGGTTACAAATAATGATAAACAGAAGTCCGTTTTCTTGAGAGGTTTGGTCTGACAGCTGGTGTGTAACTCTTTATTTCACAACAAGAAGCAGGTGAGAGACAAATATACTCTGGGATAGGCCATCAGCCTACAATTGTCCTCCGATTCAATGATACAGCTATTTAAGCAGAGGCAAAGCAAAATGAAATGCAACAAATATAGAATAAATGTCAGCAATGCATTAGAGCCTCTGACTCACAAGCTGTCAGTCATGCCACATCTACCAAGTAACAAACACAAAATGGAAGGAGCCTCTATGTGGCCACATAAGCAGCTAGAAATAGCATCCAAGTCTTTCTGCAGTCACATTCTACACTCTAAGAAAATGAGGACAAATCAGAAAAATATAACCCCAAATCTTTATAAAAAAAAACAAACAAAAAAAAAAAGCAAATGGCTAGAATTTTGTCCAGAAGTCTGCTGGATCAAGACAAACCAAGGGCTGAACAACAACTAAATGGTCATTTCGCATGTTTCAATGAGGCCATATAGATAATCAAACATGAAAATGTGAAAGTGTGTAAGGCTCTAAATGGTTTTTCAAAGTATAACTGGTCTGGGGCTAAACAACAACAGCAGTAGCAGCATCATCATTTATATTTACTTTCTGTATACTACATGGATTAGTGGAGGTGCAATGGCCCAGTGGTTAGGGCAGCGGACTCGCGGTCATAGGATCGCGGTTTCGATTCCCAGACCGGGCGTTGTGAGTGTTTATTGAGCGAAAACACCTAAGGCTCCACGAAGCTCCGGCAGGGGATGGTGGCGAACCCTGCTGTACTCTTTCACCACAACTTTCTCTCACTCTTACTTCCTGTTTCTGTTGTGCCTGTAATTCAAAGGGTCAGCCTTGTCACACTGTGTCACACTGAATATCCTCGAGAACTACGTTAAGGGTACACGTGTCTGTGGAGTGCTCAGCCACTTGCACGTTAATTTCACGAGCAGGCTGTTCCGTTGATCGGATCAACTGGAACCCTCGACGTCGTAAGCGACGGAGTATCGACATACATACTACATGAATTGGATGGATTTATATTTACTTTCTGTATACTACATGGATTGGATGGGTTATCAGTCTGAATTAATTCTTATTTTGGAATAACTACTCTCCTACACAGATTGAACTGAGTTAATTCATATTAGGAGTAACTAGTTTTCTAGACAGGCTGAGGGACTACATCTTGCTTGTACACTCTACTTTCAGCATAGTTCCTACAACCGGATGCTCTACCTAACACCAACCACTTTACAGAGAGTACCAGGTGCATTTTACCATGGCTTCAGCATTAGAAAGATTGTCATGTCATTGAAAAGACGAGACTAGAAAGACCTCAATATGTTTGTCAACCAATTTAGAAATTGTATGAAGCAAACTATGAACACCAACCACACGACTAACCCAGTAAACAATTAAAGGTGAACTTACCAGAGACAGGATGTACTCATACTTGAAGAGCTGACAAAGAACCTGTGCTGCTGCAAAAAGCTCCTCTCTCTTTACAGACATATCCGTCCTCTGCATTGAGTTACCGACATCAGAAAGGCCGAAGTTTCCGGCATAGAAACAAGCACCAACTGCATAGACAAAGAGTAAAGTATGGGAATATAGGTTTCAGATTCTGGTACAAGGCTAGTAGTTTAAGGGAAGGGGGGAAAGTCAATTTGATCGACCCTGAAAGGATGACAGGCAAAGTCAACCATGGTGGAATTTGAACTCAGTACATAAAAACAGACAAAATACCACTAAGCATTTTGCCGGCTAACAATTCTGCCAGCTTGCAGCCCTAAAATATGTATGGGAATATTAGAAAGAGAAAATCCTAAGCATAGTCATAATAAAATGCCCTTATATGTCTCCCATTTTATCAATCTCTCAACTCCTAAATATTCTCTTGCTGTATCAGTGGTATATTGTGAATAGAGAACTAGAATACACTGTACATTATAAACACATTAAAATAAGTTACCTAAATGTAATCTCCTTGTAAAATACTAGACATCTGTATTGTATGATTCATCATCACTGTTTTTTATGTTTGCTTTTCCACACTGGCATAGACCAAATGGGACAGTGTGAGGCTATGTTTTATTATTGGATGTCCTTTTAAACGCCAACTCTTTTAGTTTTGTCTTCTTACAACATACTAGGTTCAGGTGGAGGCATACCAAATCAATATTGATTAATCATTCTCTCTCTCTCTCTCTCTCTCTCTCTCTCTCTCTCTATATATATATATATATATATATATATATATATATATATATATATATATAGATAGATAGATAGATATATGTAGCACTCATTTACTTAATTTAAACATTGACATATTTATATTTGCAGCAGAAATGCTTATATTTACAGCATTCATAACATACTTACAATGCTTACATTACACTCACCCCCAATAGGGGCAACAATTTCAACATGTTTGAATGATGATAGGGTAAAGCAAGAACAACTGCTGTGATCAATGCCAGCATGGACAACAGACATTAAATGATGATGATGATAATATATATAAAGAACTCAATGCTAATATGCAGAATACAACATATTTTTTATCAATAGCTGATTGTTAGTTTCACCAATAACAAAACTCTTCAGGCAAAGTGAGGTATGCCCACCAAGAAGCCTGGCCATCTCTGTCTGTCTGTGACTCTCTCTCTCTCAATATACACAAACACATATTGGCAGTATCAGTAGAAGAGCAGAGAAAATGTATTGTGATATTTCTTTATGCTCCTTTACATTCTAAATTCAGATTTCAATGAGGTCAATGTTGCTTTTTCTTTCCTCTGAAGACAATAAGAATAATGGAAGGATGAAATGATGAACACAACAACATTTGAAAATGAGAAACAGCAATGAAGTAGTATAATAAAAACTTACTAATAACACTCTCCATAGCAAACACATTTGTTACAGGTGCACTGCTGTAACTGAGGGAAAACACTGAAGGTAGACTGATAGCGGGTTTAAAATACACATCTCCAATCTCGGTAAAATTCCTGCCAGTGTCCAAGAAAATTTAGAAAAGAAAACGAAATTTTTTTTTCAATCATAGAAAACACACAAGTTCATGACATTAAAAAAAAAAATATTGTAAATGTGGTGATAACCTGTGGAAGGGGTATACCCAGGGAGACATAGGACAAGACAGTGAAATACGATCTTTCCTTGTTGGGCCTCGTGGTGGCAATGATAAGTAACTGAGACTTCTGGCAATTTGAAGTGCTTGAGAGGATATGCCAAGCTGAGTGAATTGTGGTCACTGTCAGTGCCAGTGACACGTAAAAGGCACCCATGCTGGTGACACATGAAATGCACCCATGTCAGTGACATGTAAAAAACACCTCGTGGACTCCGTAAAGTGGTTGGTATTAGGAAGGGCATCCAGCTGTAGAAACCAAGCCAAAACAGAAAACTGGAACCTGGTGCAGCTTACCAGACCCAGTCATACAGTCTGTCCCAAGCCAGCATGGAAAACGGACATTAAACAATGATGATGATGATGATATATCTCAAAGAATTCATCACATTTTCCATGACCATCCTCCCATCAGAAACTCTTCAGAGCTACTATTTAGCTCTTGGCACCAAGACAGGATGTTTGTGTATGTTGTAGGTGACATTTTCAGAAAATCTAGTTCACATTACTGATAATGATGTGAACTAAATCTTCCAGTGAGCTGTATTGCAACTTTTACCATCCTATACCAACATGCAGTAAGGTGTAAGTGTGTTGGAGTGTGGTGTGGTGAATAACAAGGAACATGATTCAGAAATTTTGAAAACAAAATAAATTAAATTAAATTTCAAATATGCATAAAGACGATGCATTGAACTGTCTTTGCACAGAATTGTCGTTTCCCTGAATTGTCATGCACGGAACTGTCGGGGTGTCTGATAGTAGGCATCTCAGCTAGTTCAGTGGATTAAGTAGAAAAGGGTCAAAGCAATGGTAAATATAACAACAGCAGCAAGAACTACAGATGCGGCTTAGTCATTCAAGAGTCATCATTTACCTTTTCAGGACATTGGTGCCCAGCATAGCGGCTGCGTATAGCACAATGTCCTCTGATTTTCCAGAGAAACCAATATCTCGGTTCCGGCTCTTCACAAGGTCAGTCAGCTCTTTGAAGCTGTCTGCAAGCTCTTTCAAAGTGGCACCCTGTAGTAAGACACACAGACAAATCAGTAGCAGGAACAGCAATAAAGCAATAATGGTTTAAAATTTTGGCACAAGGCTAGCAATTTTAGGGAAAGTGGGGCAAGTTGATTACATTGACAACGGTATTTCACTAGTACCTTATTTTATTAACTTCAAAAGAAAGAAAGACAAAACTGACTTCAGCAGAATTTGGACACAGAACATAAAGAGCTACAAGAAATAAAACTAAGCATTTTGTCGGATGCACTAATAATTCTGCCCGCTTGCTGCTTTCACAGCAACAAAGCAACAATAGAATGCCTTTAATTGATTGGTTGACCTGCTAGAAATAACATTCAACTCTCCTTCAATAAACATCTAAGAAAACTTGTAATTTCAATAGTATTGTTCTTAAGCCGCTGTTCTGATTGACCTTCAAACAATTTTCAGAGCAAGATTAAAATGTATGTCTGCGAACATACAAAACAGTAAAAAAAACGTTGAATTGTAAGATCAAAAGAAGTCAACAATGACAGTATTATAAATAATAGTGGATCTTTAACTTAAAATTACCTCTGATTTAGCATTGACTTTAAAGTTAGCTCTGATTTAGCAAATCTAAAATCAAAAGCATTGACTTTTTATAGGTAACTAGACTACAAAATCTAATGTGTCCTTCTTTGTTAAAGACAGTGAAGTTTGAGTTGAGGAATATTTAGCTGCTATTTCTATCAGCTGAAGTAACCTTGTAGCAGTTCCCTTGATTATAAGAAGTGATAAGTTGCTTACCTGACGGTATTTTGTCAAGAGCAAAAATGCCAAGATGTTGGTACTCATCAGTACTGTACTACATACAGAACCTGTGGAAAGACAAGGAAAAAAAACAACTTATTTATGCACACATTTATGCATTTTTTATATACATGTATATATATATATATATATATATACACACCACAGACACATATGCATGTATGTACGTAGTTGGTATGGAATGACTTGTAGGTCCCTTGTAGGCCTTAAGAGCCATGAGACATATTCATCAATGGGGAGACCAAATGTGAGATGTTTTTTTAGAATTTAAGAAGTGATCTTATTTGGTCACAAGTCGACTTCCACTATGTATGTGCATACATAGATTTGTGTGTGTGTGTGTGTGTGTGTGTGTGTGTGTGTGTGTGTGTGTGTACACATGAGACAAGTGTTGTCATAAAAATACTTGTAGTAGGCATTAATAAAGTACTGTCAACGAAAAGCTTTATCACTACAGAATATATAAAAAAAAATAATGGATTGCTTTTTACATTAATACATAACTGTATATATACACACACGGTATATACATCTTCTTGGCAGTCCATTGTTGTCAATGATGGCCTTCTTAATATCATCTGGTAGTCAGCACGCATATACACTGGTCATAACGGCTGACAGCAAAGTTCCCTCTAATTGTTTTTGCACGAGGGCAAATTTTATCATTCATTGCAAAAGATGTGCACATCCATGCAAGTAACCATCTTCAATTGAAACACATTATAGAAGAAAGGTTGCTAGATAGTTGTTGCTGATTTTCTTTTAGCAGTGTGGACCAGTTTTCTTTTGTTTATTTCCTGTATTCAGTCTGCTCATATGCTTTTTACACCGTTGACTACTGTTGAGTACCAGCCAATGCAAACTTTTGCCATTTATTCCCAATCAGTCTAGGACATCTTGTACTATTTCAGTGTGTACCTGAGTGCTGATTTCTGCATCTCTTCTGGAGTGAAACTGCAATGTATTTTAGCACTCATCCTTTCATTCAGTGTAATACTTTAAGAAGCTTTCAGACACAAACAAGAAAGCATCATCTTTATATGCAGCAAGGACAGTAAAAAACTGTCTGACTTTCATCCTGTTGTACAGCATATATGCAGAAGTGAACTCTTTCGCATTTTCACTTTGAATTTTCTCAAAGAATTAACGTTGCTAATCTTTCAAATTTGTGTGAGTGAATGCATTTGCACATCAAAATTGCATACACATATAACACACACACACACACACACATATACAAAGGACAGTGTACTGTAGCAATTTTGTGAGTTTCTGTCAATCATTCCTAGCTTATTCCCCTCAATGTTGTATCCCAATGTAATAATTGTGTTCTCCCTTTTTCACTGTGTGTGTGTGTGTGTGTGTGTGTGTGTGCACGTGCGCATGTATTGCTGAGATCCAGGCAGACTGAAGATAGATAAAGTGTAATACTCACTGTAAACTATATGCTCTGCCAAACTCTGCACTAAATCTCTGGCTTCTTTGCTCACGTTGAACATGCAAAGTGAGGTGCTACTTGAGAGACTGCTAGACATAGATGATGGAGACACTCCGTTGACTGGAGGTGTTAAAGCTGGCAACAGGTTCGGCATCGCTATGTTGTTATCAATGTTGTAAGACTCGATGAATTCCTGAAGTAAACAGAGTAAAAAACTTTAGATTTCTCACACAGAAACAATAGCAATTCTTTCTAATTTTGGCACAAGGCCAGCAATTTGGAGGAGAGGGGAAAGTTGATTTCATTGACACCAGTTCTAAACTGGTACTTTATTTTGTAGGCCTCCAAAACGATTTATATCGTGAACAACTGAAATTACAGTTTGCCATTTTACATTTTGGAATGGAGTAAGTGGAGCATAAACACACATGGAAACAAAGTTAGTAATCCAATACAATAACAAGACAGATACTGTTCTTCTTCATAATCAAACGAAATGGTTACCTTTAAAGAGAATGGTTGTGGGAATTCAACCCTTATGTTGCCATAATCACCACAGAATACATGAAGTAGTGCCCTGAGTGTGCCCCACACACTTTCTTTCTGCTTTGGTAAGCCCTGTGTAAATAAAATACAAATTCAGCAACATAGTGAATAACAACAAAAATACATAATTAATACAGTAAATGAAAAAAAAAATAAATAATTTTTAATTATTAAGCTATGCTTGTTTTTACTTTATAAATATGAATGGTGTGTATGGCTTTGGCAGTTTGATATTTTGTTTTTGATGTAGGCTCAGACACTCATATTCATATATATATATATATATGTATACATGGACACACGCACACACACAAATTAAAAGCTACAAGCACAGCACCCTCCTCTTTAGACTGATAAAAAAAAAAGAAGGAAATAGAAGAGTTAACTATCTGTAGCCCTGGTCTGAATACCTGCAGAGTGGACTTAGCTAACAAGTACCTCAGAGTTAGGTAATAGTGTTAAGCCTGGTAACCAAGTAAGGTCTGCTACTGAAAATAATACACACAAATATCTAAGCTAAGCAAATCAGAAGCAGTCATTTTAACCCATTGCTGTACACAGCATGAACAGAAAAAAAAATGTTGAATCAAGTATGCTCTAAAAATATATCAAATATGAAAAATTAGAAACATTTAAAAAAAAATATTTCCTTCTTTTTCTAAATTTCCATTTTATTCAATATTTTATGCCAGTATACTAGAATAAAAATGATTGTTAGTTATTTTCTTTGAAAACCTTCTGAGTCTGATTTCTATTCCCAAGCTATCTTGTAACAACTGGAAACATGAAATGTGTCGTGAGCACTTAATCCTTTGGCACTCAGATTACTCTGTCAAATGTAATCCTTATTTATTCACATTGGTTTGAATTAATCCTGTATTACCTTGTGCCTCTAAGATTGTTTATTTTTAGTATGACATTAAGGGGATGTCTGAGAGACTGGATTTCGTCAGTTTGAATATAAAAAAAAAAAACAGGTTGAATATCATCATAATCACTTAATGTCTGTTTTCCATATTGGCATGGGTTGGACGGTTGGGAAGGGAATTCTAGAGGGATGATGTTATGAGATGAGAGGAAGGAACTAATGGTAAGAGCAGGGATTGAGATGGAATATAATAAAGCCACAAAATACTGGTGCTGGTAGTAAGCATCTCAGCGAGTTCAGTCGAGCAAGTGGGAAAGGGTTATGGCAAATGTAACAACAATAACAATAACAATAACAACAGCTGTCACTTAGTTATTCAAGAGTCATCATTTGTGTCCAACATGGTGGCTGCATATAGCACAATGTCCTCTGATTTTCCAGAGAAACCAGTATTTGGGCTGGATGTGGACAGATTAAATGCTAAAGAGTTAAAGGTTTCACAGTGTTGTGAAGAACAGAAACAGGTTAGCTAGATCAAGACTGACCCAATGCTAATCAACAAAAAAGATTATCAAAATCACTCATAGTTAAAATCAAAATATGACCTTACCATTTGTTCATCAATAAAATGACCCTCCACCAACTTTTCATAACTGATACTGATGGGTACAATATAGGCATCTTGTATGCAACCTGAAAACAGGGGGGGAAATAGATTTAAATTATTATTATTATTATTATTATTATTATTATTGTGTGCTTGTGTGTGTGTGATAAAGAAAATCTGACATTAGAAAGTTTGATCATGGGAAAATCAGAACGTAAGTCAACTTCAGGGGAATTTGTAATCAAATTGTAAAAGGCCATAACAAAATACCACTGGCTCTCATCTCAGATGTTTTCATATGCTGCTCTTTCTCCACCACCTGTATTAACCATCCATGTCAAAAAAAAATATGAGCTACCTTATATATCTACTTTGACATCAGTTACAATTCAACTAAAGGAAAAAAAGATTAGGCTGTAATATTGCCACTTAAATTTACAGTGATTACTTGATACCTTTAATAAGGAAAACAACAATTATCAAGCATGATAATAGTGTGTGTGTGCATGTGTGTACATGCACAGTTGCCAAAACAACACCAGATCAAGTTCATATTATTTTGGTATGAGTGAAAAGACTGTACCCATGGCTTTGAAGACCCTCCAAGGTTGCTAAGATTTGTTGCTATTAACCCCTTTTGTTACCATATTTCTATCAAATTACACTGCTTTTGTATCAAATAGTTTTGAAAATAATGATGAATTTAATGAAATAACTTTGTCATTATTCAGCTGGTGTTTGGAATACAAATGAACATCACCTTTCAACGAGAGGTTCTAATTTAGATGGCTTTAAACAGGAAATTTGTATCACAGAACCAGGGGCTGCATCAAGCAGGTTGGCATTAAAAGGGCTAATGTTTTGCTTGAATTGTTGGAAGTTGGCTACAAGAAAGACATATGCATAGAAGAAAGTCCAAAGGGCTAACATCTTGTACAGAAAGAACTGGGTATAGTGATTGGTGTGGATCCAGGGGTTTGGACACAATAGTGGTGGTGAGAGGAAGCTAGATGAGTGAGTAAAGAGCATCTGAGTGGACAAAAGTAGTAGTAGTCGTAGTAGTATAGGGAGAAGCCAGAAGAACTGTGAGCAAGAGATAAGAATGTTTGACCAAAATGTAAAAAAAAAAAAAAAAATAACCTTCATAAAGCAATGTATACTCACTTTGAAGAAATGTATCTACAATGACTGACAATAGACCACCTTTCGGATAGAGAGCTTTGCCACTTCGACTCCTTCCACCTTCTATAAAGAATTCCAAAGATTGGCCTTCCTGGAGAAGTTCTTGCATGTACTAAATATAGATGAAATAGAAAATTGAAGTCCAAAAGGCAAAAAGGGAAATTATATGCACACGCACACTCACACACCCTTCATATAGTTTCAGGTTTGACTGCACTGCATGACAGTTTGTTCAAACATTACCAGCATTTGAAACCAAGGACTTTTATGTACTAGTAGCTGAAATTATCAAGGGCCCAAGTTCAAAGTTAGGCTTTCAAACCAGAGGCAAGGAAACTTTTACTTACTGACTGTAACACTGATCGGTAGATGAGATCTCTTTTGCCATTTGTGTCTAACCGCCTTCGGATGTAGAATCCTCCCACAGCCCTTAATATTGGCCTGAAATGCAAAGTAAGGAACAGTTTAAACAGGCCGGTAACAAAGAATGAGATGACTGGGTGCAGCTGTTTGGATGCTTGGTGGTTTGGCATGGCTGACTGGATACTGAACCTGTTTTGCTGACTGTACCTTTTGGTATTGAAAGCACACATGCACGCACGCACACACACACACACACACACATGTGCACAGAAATATACACATATGGAGAGACGGGGGTGGCGGTGGAGAGGGAGATGGATGCAGGTAATTTCGCTTGGTTGACAGGACACTGAACCTGTTTTGGTGACAGTACCTTTTGGCACTGGAAGCAAACATAGATACTCATGCACAGAAATATATATATGTATATATATATATATATATATATATATATATATATATATATAGAGAGAGAGAGAGAGAGAGAGAGAGGAGGGAGAGAGAGACAGACATTACAATTTATTAATTTAACAATTGGACATGGCTGACATAAACACTGCCTCTCCACATACACATAGAGAGAAATATCCTCAGAGAGAGAGAGAGAGAGAGAGAGAGAGAGAGAAAGAGAGAGAGAGAGAGAGAGAGAGAGAGAGAGAGAGAGAGAGAGAAGTGGTAGGGAAAACAAGGAAAACATTATGTTGTGAAAGGATTCCGGCCACCCCTCAAGTGACTACAAAGTGGACTGACTCATTGTTGTAAAATAAAGAACTGTAAGCAATTGGCAGTTTGGGTTGGTAAGCAGTTCACTGTGAGCCGTGGTTGAGAGCACGGAGTCTCGTGTTATAATAGTGTGTTGTGTAAATACTTTCTCCCCACCCCTGCTTTGTTATATTATATATCCAACATACAAAGATATAAAACATTATAACATGTGATGTCAAGTAAGTCAGCATTGACTGCAATGCCAAATAGGTGGAGCCAAAATGGCTGTGCCAGAATGTTTCATACATCAGGTAACAAATAAAAAATTACTGTTTCAGTATACACAGAGGTACCGAAAAGTTCCTGGCTTTAAGAGTATCACGAAAGGCCTGGTTGGAGGCCCGACATTCCAAGTTCTTTTATATGGCTCAATAAAACTGAAGGACTGTTGCAATAAGTGTGAATCTGAGAGGGGAACATGTTGAATAAAATCATAATTAACTGATCCTCTTGTATTTTCTTTTACCCAAAGCCATGAACTTTGCAGCACCCCTTCACAGACATAGGTATGGGTGTACGATTTAGAAGTTCACACAGTAACCACATGGTTTGGAGTTGATTCTGCAATGCAGCACCTTTGCAAAATGCTTTATATTGTAGCCTCACAAGTAGAATTTAGTAGACAGAAATCATGTGGAAGCCCATCACATAAGTATATGTGTAAAAGTGTGAAGAACCCCTTTGGTCACGAATGACCATGGAATTGCACCTAGAAAGTTACCCTCCGAGGCACAAGTCCAGACAAGTTTGGAGAAGACTGGCAGTTACCCATGCATACTGTTCTTCCTTCTCCACGCCACTGACGTTGTCCAAGGGAAAGGCAAAGGCTGATGCAGCTTGGCACCAATGATGTCACAACTCATTTCTACAGCTGAGTGAAGAGGAGTAATGTAAAATAAGGGTGTCTTGCTCAAAGAACACAACACACAGCCTGGTCTGGAAATTGAACTCACAACCCCGAGATTTTAAGCCTGATGTTCTAACCACTGAGCCATGCACTTCCTAAGTATATGTGTATCATTTACTAATGTAGAGGAAGGTGCAAACATTGTTGAGAAAAAGATAAATAAATAGTAGTCTATCAGCTGCATTGTAGATCCGTATCATAGCTGGTAGAAATCACTCCCCAACTCATCTCATTTTTGCCTCACTGTGCCCTGCGCCAAAACGTAATGGCCCAATCAGTGTCCCTGAGTTTGAGACCCCTGTTGTTAGATCTTGATGTGTCATTAGAGAACAAGCTGTTATTATCTGTTGTGTCATTAAGGAATTACATGATGCATCATAGAAAAAAACATGTTATATAATAGAGAATACAAAGGAAAATAGTACAAACCCAATAATAGGGATGTTCAGATTGTCCCCAGCTGCTACATAAGGCACTCGCATGTCGTGAATCCACAATATCCAAGTGACAATAATGTAATCAAGATGGCTTTTATGTAAAGGGCAGAAGATTATGGGATGACCTTTCTGCAAGAGAAATAATAATAATGATAATTAATAATGATAATAATCCTTTTTACTATAAGCACAAGGCCTGAAATTTGGTGGGAGGGGGTCTAGTAAATTACAGCATCCCTGGTACTCAACTGGGACTTATTTCATCAATACTCAAAGTCAACCTCAGCAGTTTTAACCCAGGACATAAAAGCAAATGAAATGCCTCTAAGCATTTTGCTTGGCATGCTAATGATTCTAGTAGCTTGCCACCTCGAAAAAAAAAATAAATAAATAATAATAATAATAAACAGGTAGTAACCTGCTACCACATAAATTCTATCAGGAATGAGACCAAACCTGAGGCAAGTTAAATAATAACAACAATAACAATAACAACAAGCAGTACCTATAGAAATTCCACCATCATTTTGAAAACTATAAGATGATTGTTCAATTTGTGGTTGTAACTATGAAATATATACTTTCTCTTAAAATTATATTTTGTTTCAAATATCTGAGTCTTTAGACAGAGTAAAAGTCCACACAAGTAGTATCGAATGTGCAGTCTTAGAAGACAACTCTGAAAGCTATAGTCCTTGTTTTACACTTGTCACCTCTTCTACTTTGAGAGTTGTCAATTATTTTTCACTTTATGTCAAAAAGGATGTTAACTAAGCAGCTAAGTGGAAGATATAATCTCATCATCATCATTTAATGTCTGTTTTCCATGCTGGCATGGGTTGGACAGTTTGACAAGAGCTGGTAAGTTGGAGGTTCCATTTGTCTGTTTTGGTATGGTTGGATCCCCTTCCTAATGCCAACCACTTTACAGAGTATATTGGGTGCTTTTTATGTAGCACCAGTACAGGTGCTCTCTACGTGGTACAAGCACCTAATCTATCTGTAATATTATTCTGCTACTGAACAACAATGTTGGTAAAGGTTTAATAAATTTTAATAAGCTGTATTGTAACCTTACATTCATTTCAGAGAAAATTCATATGGCTAGACTTGAACCCACAGTTTTATTGAACAAAATATAGTAGCTGTCAAACAGAGCCTGGCTTCTCAAAAAACCATGTTTAGAAAGTTCATTTTATAACCATATGTTCCCTGGTTCAGTACCTGTGTTGCACCTTGGATGGGCAACAGTCTTCTACTATAGCCTGAAGTCGATTAATGCCTTGAGTAAAATTTGGTAAACAGAAACCATATGGAAGCATATCATACACATATCATTATTATCATTTAATGTCCACAAGGTAGATTTTCTACAGCCGGTTACCTTTCCTGTTACCAAGCAAGGTGATATTTCCCATGGTCAGACATGTTTTACAAAGACTGGAAACAAAGAACATTGCTGCCATGACAGTGATGCTCATTTATTTACCATCATATAATGTCAAGACAAAGGTACACACACACGTTTTTTCAGTTAAGCATCGGTGGCAATGTTTCACTTACCTTTTCTAAATCTTTAATTATATTCAACTGTGACCGATGAACCTGGAGGCTCCGTAATATTAACCCAAGGAACTTGAACAATGAGTAACCAAAGAGGCTGCAAGAGAAAAAGCGGGGAAGCAATTTTAGACAACAGTAATCTGAAGATTAAGATTACAAGGATTACTGACTGATGATTAACCAGGTTGCTAGGAGATTGAGTGATGATTATCAAGGTCAGCTTATTGATGGCTGGTTAACCAGAATATTGACTGATGGTTAACCAGGTCACTAGAATACTGATTGATGGTTAAACAGGTCACTAAAATACTGATTGATGGTTAACCAGGTCACTAGAATACTGATTGATGGTTAACCAGGTCACTAGAATACCGATTTATGGTTAATCAGAGGTCACTAGAATACTAATTAATGGCTAACCAGATCACTAGAATACTGATTGATGGTTAACCAGATCACTAGAATACTGATTGATGGTTAACCAGAGGTCACTAGAATATTGATTGATGGTTAACCAGAGGTCACTAGAATATTGATTGATGGTTAACCAGAGGTCTCTAGAATATTGATTGATGGTTAACCAGAGGTCACCAGAAAACTGATTGATGGTTAACCAGGTTGCTAAAATATTGACTGATGGTTAAAAACCTTTCTGGTACAGTGACTGATGATTAATCAGGTTTCTAGGATATCGACTGATGGTTAACCAGAAGTTAGACTGGATTACTAAGATACAGATTGTTTCCAGTTACACAGTGTAAAGTAAAGCAACAGCAGACATGACATATGCAACATCCTCTCAGACTGGACAGATCCAGTTTGAATTTCTGTGGAGTAATATTTGTCAGAAGAATATAGCCAGGAAAGATATTCTTGAAGTCTGTTGTACTCATGTAAACACATAGGATTGAAGAAATTACTGAGCGTGAGGATTAGGTGATCTAGGGACACTGAAAGGAGGAGAGATTATTGTTGTTGTTTAGCCAAGGGCAATCCTGGCTATTGGTTCACAGGCATGTTGCTTCCTCTCACTGTCTCTTCTACAGCTACTGTAGTGACTTATGTTCCTCTGAATTGTCTTGCTGTGTCCCTCTCTTTTCATAATCCATTTAATACACTCAGCTCTCCTCAAGCCAAAGAGGAAACTTCTATGTGGTCGATCGACCTACTAGAAATAACAGCCAAATCTCCTTCACGTACCCTTGCACTGAAGGGTATGTGTGATAGGCTTGATCTGGTTGGTTAGAACATAAAGCTTGATCCGGTTGGTTAGAATATAAAAACAGATAGCATATTTGGGCTGGATATGGCTGGTTTAAATGCTAATGGGTTAAATATAGTATTTTCTGGACTTGAAGAGAAAGCTTCATTTTTGAAATTAGATGTATGATATTTGGCTGTAGCAGCAACACCGTCTCATATACATAAGCAGTATAATAATGCAGCTCATACTGAAGTAATTTATGGCAATGATTGAGTGCTAGAGGGAAAGAAGCCAACTAAATACTCACCTCACTGACCAGTACGATATACAGGCTTTCATTCGATCAATGATCTTTTTGGAACGTTGCTTTTCAATCTTCAGGACTTTTTCCATTTTAGCATTTGGTTCACCTACAAAACCATATCCAAAGCAGTCCATATTCAATTTAATTTTTATTCAATTATCAAATTCTCTCCACCAAACCTTGCAAAACATTCCTTTTTACCATAATGAACTAACAAGTACACACTTGTGCCTCAATCTTTATTCAATACTAATTTACAAAAAAAAAAAAAAAAAAAAATGCATAATCACTCATGCACACACTGATTTTTGCCAATTCCAGGCAAGCATAGCTTTAGTGCAGGTGGGGCTGTGTGGTCAAGAAGTTAATTTCTCAACCACATGGTTTCAGGTTCAGTCACACTGTGTGGTATCTTGGGCAAGTGACTTCTACAATAGTGCCAGGTCAACTAAAGCCTTGTGAATAGATTTAGTAGACAGAAACTGAAAAAAGCTGGTTATATATATAGTGAAGTCACATGGCTCAGTGGTTAGAGTGTTGAGCTTACGATCGTAAGGTTGTGAGTTCAATTCCCGAACCAGACTGCATGTTGTGTTCTTGAGCAAGACACTTTATTTTCATGTTGCTCCAGTTCACTCAGCATTAGAAATGAGTTGCAATGTCACTGGTGCCAAGCTGTATCAGCCTTTGCCTTTGCCTTGGATAACATTGGTGGCGTGGAGAGGAGGCTGGTATGCATGGGTGACTGCTGGTCTTCCATAAAAACAGCCCTAGGTTGCGTGTTCACCGGTGAGGCGATTTTCCGTCCAGACTTGTATGCCGGAGAGGAACCTCTTAGGTGCGCCCATGGTTATTCGTGACTGACGGAGTCGAAAAAGTGATATATATATATATATGCATGTGTGTGTGTGTGTGTGTGCGAACGCACACATGCCCATTTGTATCACCTTATCTTGACACTGATTGTTGTAAATGAATGACATTCATTTTCAATATTCTGTGAAAACATATCTTGCCACGGGAAAATATTACCTTTTTGGAAACAGGTCATGTTGGCAACAACAAGAGCATCCAACCGGAGAAAAGTCTGTTTCAATGAACTCTGTCCAACCCATGCAAGCATGGAAAAGTGGATGTTAAAATGATGATGATGATGTTTCTTTGGACCCTTGCATCACAATCTTATTACAAGAAAGAATAAAATAAGGACACAAATCCTGCCAAAAGGACTGCAAAACAAGCAGAATCAACTACCTTCCTTATTCAACATTCATTTAATATTTATCAACTACTCTCTTCTCTTACAAACACACTAATTTATGCAAGTGAAGGAAAAGCATTTTTGCTGGACATCATGAACAAGAGAAAAAAACAGAAGAGAAGTATTAAAAAATTAAAAACAACAAAAATAAGACTTACTTTCAATTGTCTTTTGCACATTTTGCTGGACGGCATCTTGTACTCTGGAGAAAATATTTGCAATAATTACATATTTACATACATAAAAAAAAAATATATATATATATATGTATTTATACATACACAGACACAAATATTCATATATGCACACGTGTTTGTATATATATATATATATATATATATATATATATATATATATATACATACAAACATGGGCATGTGGGTGTAAAATAAATATCTTTCAATTATAATGAGAATATTATAAGGTGTAGTTTGCCCAAGGTCTCACAGTGAAGCTGTATATAATACTGATGAAATATATCAAACTCAGAGATTTAAATAAGCATATAAAAAGGATGAGAAACAATAAGCATTTTTTTTTCCCAAAAAAATAGACACAAGATAACTAGTTTTTAAAAACAGGTATCATTTACTCCTTTGTGTGTGTGTGTGTGTGTGTGTGTCTGTAAAATAAGAAGAACTCACCTGCTGGATATGAGTACCGACAGAGACAAATCTGGGTAGACATAAGGGCTTTTCCTTTGCAAGCTATATGCCAGGTATGGGAATAGCAATTCAAATCTGTTTGGGTGTCTGAAAGAGAAATAAGGAATATCCATGAGACACAGCCAGAGAGAAATAATGTAAACCAGAATATCATCATCATCATCATCATCATCATATGTGGACAAATAATCAATCAGGTAAGTTTAATAAGATTTAGAATATAAATTAAATAACATCATTGTCAACATCATCATTATTTTTGTGTCTGCTTTTTCTGTGCTGCTATGAGTTAGAGTGGAGGCGCAATGGCCCAGTGGTTAGGGCAGTGGACCCGCGGTCGTAGGATCGCGGTTTCGATTCCCAGACCGGGCCTTGTGAGTGTTTATTGAGCGAAAACACCTAAAGTTCCACAAGGCTCCGGCAGAAGATGGTGGCCACCCCTGCTGTACTCTTTCACCACAACTTTCTCTCACTCTTTCTTCCTGTTTCTGTTGTACCTGTATTTCTAAGGGACCAGCCTTGTCACATTCTGTGTCATGCTGAATATCCCCGAGAACTACGTTAAGGGTACACGTGTCTGTGGAGTGCTCAGCCACTTGCACGTTAATTTCATGAGCAGGCTGTTCCGTTGATTGGATCAACTGGAACCCTCGTCGTCGTAACCAACGGAGTGCCAACCAACCATGAGTTAGATGAGTCTTCTGAAGACAGAATTCTATAGACAGACACTTTTCCTGATGCTAACTTTTTTTTTCTTTTTTTAAAGTAAGGTACTTCATTCCACTAGGCTTGACATTTGAAAATTACTGAGGTACCAGAAATATTGTTTACATGGGACACAACTAATGTCACTGCTGCCCAAGTGTCAATATAAAAGACAATCTTACCTTTTCACAAATGAAAAACAAGAATGTAAAGGAAACTGAACTACTTACCTCAGCTCAGATCGAATATTGAGGACATTCTGCAGAGAGTCTTGTAAAATATTTTCTGAGGTAATATTTTTCTAAAGAAGACAGAAAATTCTAAGTTACTGAGAGAACTCAATTCATTTCTCTTTTTTTGTACTTTCTCTCTCTCTCTCTCTCCCTCACACACCTTTCTTTAGTTGTAACAAAAGCTGAACAGCTAACAACGCATCAAACTTTGCTGGATAATTAAATGCCCTCCATTGTGTTTCCTCACCAGACATATACTCTCATACAGGGGTACTCTGATCGATTTTCCCCTCACTCTACTCTGCTGTAGACACCAGCAGAATCTACAAGTGTACATATGTGAAATAAGCACTTGGCTAGTATTTATTTCAGCCAGTATTCATTTCAGATGAGAAGACTAGAACAATGTGAAATGGAGTGCCTTGCTCAAGGACACAATACATTGCCCAGTTGAAAAATCCAACCCACGACCTTGTTATCAAGTTCTTATGCATACACACATATATGTATTAATCAGACAAAAAGACAAACATTATGTTTTTACATACATATTCAATGGTATGATAATTTCAAATCATTACAGGAGCTGTTTCTCCACTATAGAATGGTTTGTATGTATAAGTAATCAGTTAATTAATGGAACAATTAACCCACAACGTTTCTTCTTAAAGTTACTATGGTAGATTCCCAAAGTTTCCAACAAACATACTGGTAAAAATAGGATGTATTGTCTTAGAGTTATAAATATCAGGATATAGAAATATTATTATTTCTAAATCTCTCAAAGAGAGACATTCAGTAACAGTTCTTTAAAGTAAAGGCTATTCGCCTACGTAATGTGGCTGTCCTGGAAGGGACAATATTTCTTGGGGCTAAAACAGCAATAACATTGTCCCTTCCAGGACAGCCACATTATGTTGGCAAATAGCCTTTACCCATCAGGATATATATATATATATATATATATATATCTATCATTTAATGTACACACTATAAACATACAAGCTACTAATAGTTCCTTGCTAGGAGACGTGAGTCTAGGCAGGTTTTTATAACATACCTTGTGTCTCCAAGCAATCTTCAGGCTCTGTGCAAATGATCTCTATTGTAAATTTAATAGAATATGTACTCAGAGCTTGGAGATTGCTTGTAGACATGTGTATTATAAAAACTTGCCTAGGCCCCCCATGTCTCCAAGCAAGAAACTATTAGTAGCTCATATCTTTATACCCTGTACATTAAAGATATTTATCTCTCAATGGATGGAATACTTTTTTTGTTGGCCATACCTTAACGGAACAATAAACTCTGTGTGTGTGTGTGTGTATATATATATATATATATATATATATATATATATATATATATATATATATGTGTGTGTATATATATAATGAAGAAATAAATGGGATAATTATCCCTTTATGCAGCATAACTAATTAACGCTCTAATAGAGCCTCAGGAATATAAAACCAAGAAAGGCAGAACAGATTTCAAAGGTCAGTGTTCATATTCACTCAATATATTTCAAACCTCACAAGTACATTTATGTATTCTTATATAATATCTTGTGTATATGAATGCACATATATATGCTGTGGAGTATTCTGACACTTTGATATATATATATTTGATATATATATATATATATATATATATATATATATATATATATATATCCACACACACATACATACATATATATATACATTTATATATATACACATATTATACATACATATATACATACATATTATACATACATATATACATACATACACACATATACATACACACACACACACATATATAAGCGGTATGAATGCTACTGCCACAATATATGGTAAAGGAATACACACCCGACTTTCTGGGAAGCAAGGACAAGTAAACCCCATAAAGGTTCGGTATGACACAAGCTGGTCAGCTTTTACGACAGGGGCTATCTTGAAGTTTGCTAAGAAGTCAACATTCAACTGTAAAGGAAATAATAAATTACATTATAGTGCATCGCATCAGAATACATCTAATGGTAGTGATGGCAATTATAAATGATTATGCTATTGGCACATATATTTCATGAGTGAATTTTCACACACACACACAAACAAACACAAGGAGTATGAGTGCATGAGGCAACATACATGATGTAAATATTATATATTGCTTTCAAATTTTGACACAAGGCCAGCAATTTAGGGGGGAGGGTTAAGTCAATTACATCAATACCAGTGATCAACTTAGTGGCGTCTCACCTGTCTTTATGTTCTGAGTTCAAATGCTACCGAGGTTGACTTTGCCTTTCATCCTTTTGGGGGTCGATAAATTAAGTACCAGTGAAACACTGGAGTCAATATAATCAACTAGCCCCATTCCCCGAATTTCAGATCTTGTGCCTATAGTAAGAAGGGTTGGCACGTAAAAGCACCCACTAAAATCTCGGAGTGGTTGGCGTTAGGAAGGGCATTCAGCTGTAGAAACTCTGCCAGATCAGATTGGTGCCTGGTGCAGCCATCTGGTTCGCCAGTCCTCAGTCAAATCGTCCAACCCATGCTAGCATGGAAAGCAGACGTTAAACAATGAAGATGAAGATGATTATTATTATTATTATTATTATTATTATTATCATAAGTCACTCTCAATAAGGCAGTAAGACATCAACAATAAAACAAGCCCCAAGCAACCATTTTAATACGTTGCTAGTTACAAAAGAAAGGAAAGTAAGGAAAATAAATCTTATGAGGAGCTGCTCTAAGAATCACGAATCAACACAAAACTGGTTTACAAGAATTAAGACAGTTCCATAAGACCAATGTTCTTTCCATTATATGATTACTTATACACCTTGTCGCTTTTCCAATTTCATTACGTTCCTGTATGCATTTAGTGTTGTTGTTGTTGTTGAATCCAAGGTCATTCCAAGATGAGTGGATCAATGGTCAAAAACAATCCAGTTATGGTCATCCGATTTTTTCATATATCCGGGGAACCACATTATTTACATTTGACAGATATTTATCCTCGTTTTGTTCGTTGTTACCACAATGTTTCGGATGATATACCCTCCAGCCTTCATCAGGTGTTTTGGGGAAATTTCGAACCTAGGTTCTCATTCCTAAGGTATTTTTCAATGTTGTTTCCCCCTATTGGGAGTTTTAATTGTTATATCTTTCTCCGTTTTTTCCTCTGTTTACACAAACATTTTTTTCTACTTTTCAGACAAAACCCTATGTAACCTTCGTCCTGTCTTTGTCCTTACATGTTTTTGATTTATATTAGCCCTTGTAGCCAATAAAACGAATTAATTATTATTATTATTATTATTTAGGCCATATGCCCATGGGCATATGGTGTAGAGGTTAAGATGAGGACAAATATCCGTCAAATGTAAATAATGTACATAATTCCTCATCTCTTAAATATAGAACTGTATTATCTGGGGAACTGTCCAATATATTTTCTCTTTCATTGTGAGAGGAATCTGGCCGGTCATCTGTGTTGAGTCCCTCTTGTTTGCTCAAGTAAATTTCTATTTCAAATAGGTACCAGAAATGTACAGGATAAGATAGAAAACTGTTGAAACCTCTCAAAGGACATTATATTGAGCCTCAAGTAAAATTGATTAAATGAATAAAAGTATAACGTAGGAAGAGAAAAATGAAAACTACTGAATCTTTTACTGATTAGAAATGAAAAAATATTACAAAAGAAAGGAAACAAATACATATACAATGAAATAGAATAAACAATTAACTAAATAAATAAAAAGAATTCCAGACTGAATTTTTCAGTATAAAATTAGAACTTGTTAAAAGGTAAAGAAACTGAAAGTTCCAAGTTGGAACCAAGTAGTCTCCAGTGGTGATGTTTTGCTCCATCTCAGGTTATGATCAAAGACACTCCAATTATGACCAACTTGTCATTTTCCCTTTCAGACATGGCTGTAGGTTAAAGCATGGGTTGCGACCACATGACTTCAAGTTCAATCCTACTGTGTGGCACCTTGGGTAATAGTTACAACAGCTTCAGGCTAACCAATGCCTTGTGAGTGAATTTGCTAGACAGAAACTGTGAGGAATCCGTGTACATCATCATCATCATCATCATCATCATTTAATGTCCATCTTCCATGCTGGCATGAGTTGGATGGTTTGACAGGAGCTGGCAAGCCAGAGGACTGCACCAAGCTCCAATGTCTGTTTTGTCATGGTTTTTACAGCTGGAAGCCTTTCCTTATGCCAAACACTTTACAGAATAAACTGAATGCTTATTACATGACAGCAGCACCAGCAAAGTCTGTTTGGCATACTTTTTATGGCTGGATGCCCTTCCTAACGCCAACCTCTTTGCAGAGTGGACTGGATGCTTTTTACATGGTACCAGCACTGGTGAGGTATGGTTCATTTGCTGGATGCCCTTCCTAATGTCAACCACTTTACAGAGTGGACTGGGTGATTTGCATGTGGTACCAGCACCAGCGAGGTCTCTTTTGGCATGATTTTTACAGCTGGATGCCCTTCCTAATACTAACCACTTTACAGAGTGGGTGCTTTTTATGTGGCACCAGCACCAGTGAGGTTTGCTTTGGAATGGGTTTTATGGCTTTATGCCCTTCCAAATATCAACCACTTTTACAGTGTGGACTGGATGTAAAGTGATTGTCTACCACAACTACTTGACAACCAGTGTTGGTTTATTGATGTCATCGTAACTTAGTGGTTTGACAAAAGAGACCTACAGAATAAGTACCAAACTTTATAATAATAATAATAATCCTTTCTGCTGTAGGCACAAGGCCTGAATTTGTGGGGAGGAGGCTAGTCAATCACACTGACCCCAGTCCTCAACTGGCACTTATGTCATTGACCCCGAAAGGTAGAAAGGTAAAGTCGACCTCGGGAGAATATGAACTCAGAACATAGCAATGGGTGAAATATCACTAAACATTTCTTCCAGTGTGTTAATGCTTTTTTGAACTAAGACTGTAAAACCAGTAGAAATGCTGCTAAGCATTTTTGTCCAAAATGCTAACAATTCTGCCAGCTCATTATAATAATAATCCTTTCAACTATAGACACAAGGCCTGAAATTTGGGGGAGGGGGTTCAGTCGATTACATTGACTCCATTGCTCTACTGGTACTTATTTAATCAACCCTGAAAGGATGAAAGGCAAAGTCAACTGTGGCAGAATTTGAACTCAGAATGCAAAGACAGACAAAATGCTGCTAAGCATTTTGCACAGGGTGGTAACGATTTTGCCAGCTAATAATAATAATAATAATGATAATGGTTTCAAATTTTGCCACAAGAGCAGCCATTTGGGGGGAGGGGATGAGTTGATTACATCGACCCCAGTGTTTCACTGGTACTTATCAACCCCGAAAGGGTGAAAGGCAAAGTCGACCTTGGTGCAATTTGAACTCAGAACATAAAGATGGACAATAATACCACTAAGCATTTCGCCCGGCGTGCTAACGCTTCTGCCAGCTGGCCGTCTAAGGAGAATGTAATATAATCCTTTCTATTATAGGCACAAGGCCTGAAATTTGGGGGAAGGGGACTAGTCAATTACATAAACCCCAGCGTTCAACTGGTACTTATTTTATCAACTCCAAAAGGATGAAAGACAAAGTTGACCTCAGCAGAATTTAAACTCAGAATAATAATAATAATAATAATAATAATAATAATAATAATAATAATAATAATAATAATCCTTTCTACTAAAGGCACAAGGCCTGAAATTTTGGGGAAGAGGTCTAGTCAATTACATTGACCCCAGTGTTTCACTGGTACTTAATTTATTGACCCCTAAAAGGATGAAAGGCAAAGTTGACCTCAGCGGAATTTAAATAATAATAATAATAATAATCATAAATTACTAAATACATGTATAAATAAAGGAATGAACAAATAAATAAAATTAAAATAAAAAAAACAAACAGAACATGGTGATGTGGGATTTAGCTAGGACTCACATTAACGGTTTGAGGTTTAGTTTCTTTTTTCTTCTGCGTGCGGGATGTTACGAGCGAATTGCATTTTTCCTGCCACCGTTGTTTACCTTGCTCAATGATCTTGGCATCTGTGTTAGAGAGGCGATTGTTTTGGGATTTCTGTCTGTTGGTTCTGTTCATGTGCTTGTCAGAGTACTTTCTCTGGCCCTTAGAAGTAAAGCATTCATTGTCCCAGGTATCTCCTGTGAGATAATTATGGGTATGTATGTTCGCAGATGACATGATGCGTGCACAGATGCTATAAAGAAGAGAAGTGTGAGAAAAAAAAAAAAAGAAGCTGGTGAGAATGCAAATAATAATAATAATTTCAAATTTAGGTATAAGACCAGCAATTACTGGGGAAAGGCTACGTTGATTACCTCTACCCCAGAGTTCAACTGGTACTTACTTAGTTTATCAACCTCAAAAGGTGGTTGACAGATAAAGTCAGCCTTGGTGGAATTTGAACTCAGAATGTAAAGATGGACGAAATGCTGCAAAGCATTTTGCCTGGCATGCTAATGACTCTGCTAGCTCACTGCCCTAATAATAATAATAATAATAATAATAATAATAATAATAACCCCTCTTTTCATTCTAGCTGAGGGTCTGAAATTTTGGGAGATGGAGCTAGTTAATTTCATCCGCTCCAGTACTTGACTAGTACTCGTTTTATCTACCCTGAAAGGCAGAGCTGACCTTGGCAGAATTTGAACCTAGAAAGCGAAGAGTAGGAAGAAATGCCACTAAGCATTTTGTCCAACTCGCTAATGATTCTGCCAACTCACCATAATAATAATAATAATCCTTTCCACTAAAGGTACAAGGCCTGAAATTTTGGGGGAGGGGTAAGTCGATTACATTGACCCCAATACTCAACTGGTACTAACCTCAAAAGGATGAAAGGTAAAGTCGAACTCAACAGAATTTGAACTCAGAACATAAAGATCGACGAAATGCCGCTAAGCATTTTGCCTGACATGCTAACGATTCTTATTTCTTTATTGCCCACAAGGGGCTAAACACAGAGGGGACAAACAAGGACAGACAAAGGGATCAAGTCGATTACATCGACTCCAGTGCGTAACTGGTACTTAATTTCATTGATTCTGAAAGGATGAAAGGCAAAGTCGACCTCGGTGAAATTTGAACTCAGAACATAACGGCAGACGAAATATCGCTAAGCATTTCGTCCGGCGCGCTAACGTTTCTGCCAGCATGCCACCTTATGACATGCTAACGATTCTGCCAGCTTGTCACCTTAATAATAATAATAATAATAATAATTCTTTCTTTTATAGGCATGTGGCTAAAAGTTTGGGTGGGGGTGGAGCTAGTCAATTACATCAACCTTGGTGTTCAAATGGTACTTATTTCATCAACCCCGAAAGGATGAAAAGGAAAACTCAAGCTTAGCAGAATTTGAACCTAGAAAGTAAAGAGCCGGAAGAAATGCCTCTAAGCATTTCATCCAACATGCTAACAATTCTGCCAGCTCATTATCTTCTTAATAATAATGATGATGATGATGATGATGATAATAATAATTTCTTTTATTTAGCATCAGGGCAAAGGATGAGGGGCGACAATACAAAGACAGACATAAAACGTGGTGATTTACATGGTATGGAATGATGAAATAAAATGTAGAAAGTATACACAGTATATAGTATAAATGAAAGAAATGACGTATACATAGCATACATCAGTTTAAAAAAAGAATAATAATAACAAACACAAATACTAATAATCATGATGATGATGATGATGATGATGATGATGATGATGATGATGATGATGATACCTAGCAATGAGTGACAAATTTTAGTTAAGATGTATGGTCACATGATTGGTACATATTTTGATCAAAATCAGAAGAGAAGGACAAAGTACTATGAGACATTTATATCTGCAAATCTATCATTTTCTATTACTCGACCATTAAATAATGATGTTCCTCAAACGTTGGAGGAGGGATTTAGATGATTATATCAAACCCAACCCCCACTACTGAACTATGTACGACCTGAGGGATGAAAAGCAGGCAAAGTTGACCTTGGTGGGAATTGAACACAGACCATAGAGATAGAACAAATGCCACAATGCATTTTCTCGATGCTCTAATGATTTTACCAATCCATCACCATATTAATAATAAAAATAAATGCCCTGATGCTGTACCAGGCAGTGGCTCTCATGGCTTCTGATCTTAATTGATTGGAAGTGTTATCATGTACATTGTTTTGTCTTCGTATAAAATATCGTTATAGCAAATATTCTGCTCAATACCACAGATTTTCTTGTCAGTTGTTTGACCTTAACCAGTTGAGCATGTCCCTTAGTGGCTGACGATATATGCATCTCTGATCATGAGCAGAAGTAGTGGGGGAGCATCATAGTCATGTGTGGAGTGGAATTCTTTGGGGTTTGGATAATTCACCTCTGGAAACATGGGTGTTTCGTTCAACATCCTTAAGCAACCCTAATTCAGGGACCTTTTGAGTGGGATGGGCTACTCGACCAATAGCAATTAGACAAGCACATGCACCAGTTTAGTCAGGAATATTTAATAAAAATTTGTAACACTGGCCTAAGACCACACATTTGGCAGAAGGTACATTCGATTAAATCAACCCCAATGCTTGACTGTTACTTCATTTCATCAACCATTGGTATTTTATTTTACTTTATTTTACCCAATAACTAACTGGGACTTTTTTTTTTATTATCAAGTCCAGTACTTGATAGGTACTTTATTTTATTGGATCCACACCTCCCCAGTACTTGACTGGTGCCTTAATTTACTCAGTACTTGAATTGTACTTGCTTTTATCAATCCTATACCTACCTGTACTTGAGTTTATCGACTCCGAAAAGATGAAAGGCAATGGCAACTCAGGTAAGATTTAATATCTAGAACACAACTGTACAATTTCTCTACCGATTTCCCCTCTCTGCTACCTTTAAATAATCATAATGCTCACATTGTTGTACTTAATTAAAGTCCATTTCTCTTGGACAAAGGGCTCTGCTGGAAACATTAAACTTCTTTCTCTTCTTCCTCACAACATAAAAAACCTATTGTGTTGTGTGACCTATTTGTATTACTATTTGTAGACACATATCATTACTAGTTTCCTCAGATCCTAGTGTCTTACTTTTAATTTTGTTTGCCCTCCAATCAATCTCCTTGAACAGAAAGAAATTTCAATATAATGGGTTAAGGAGGGCTGGGAGTGAGTGAGAAGCGAAATTGTAGTCTTTGCTTCTGTTACCATGGAAACAGAGTGCTAAAACACAGTCGACAAGAGGAAGCTAAGCTAATCAATCTTGAATGACTTGGAATAAACACCCACATGTCTACTACATTTTCTCATACATGTATCATACATAGTCTCAAATAAATAAATACACCCAAAAACAAACACAGTATACATAGCTACACATGCACAACACACATATACATCTGCACACAAATACACATAGAATCACATCAATACACACACACACAAATACAGCCGCACAATCACATAATTATATACACTTAGGTATATGCCATACATATATATATATATATATGGATGTATGCCTAAGTGTATGCAGATACAGCTGTATACACATACATTCCCATAGTGATTATATTCATATAAGGTTTATACATCTTTTGAAATATTATTAAAACTGATTTCTTTGCACCGATCACAAAGAATCAATGTTTGGGAGTTGGGGCCGAAGAGTATATTATTGTTACATCTATATGTTATTCTTCCTAACATCACCCCTGCCACAACTCTTCTTCCAAACAACTCCTCCTCCACTCATATTCACTCTCCTCATCTTCCACTCTTCTTTCGCACTCTTGTAAACTTCTCACCTTGTCCAATTCTCTGTGCCACTTCACTTATATACATCTCCCTGTAATATGAGGGACTCTTAACATTAGAGAATCCTTTACTTCTTTCAACATGAATGTCAGCAAGGTTAGTATGTTTCTTGTGATATTGTGTGTTTCAGGACTGTACAGTTCAAGTGTTGCACTTTTCTCACATCTTTCCTCTCTTTCTCACTCTCTCTCTCTCTCTCTCTCTCTCATTTCTTTTTTCCCAGCTGGAGTAGCCTTGTACTTCATCTACACTAATACACCTGTTTCTGTCCCTCTATCATATTTTAACCTCTTATCATCGAGTATGAAACCAACTCCCCCAATACAATCGCCCTCAACACACCTTAGTTAAGGGAGTCTTGTTTTGTTTTGTGAGTTACTTGGTAACCTCACTGGTACTGGTACCATGTAAAAAAAGCACCTAGTGCACTCTATAAAGTGATTAGCATTAGGAAGGGTATCCTGTCAAAGAAACCATGCCAAAGCAGACGGTGGAGCTTGGAGCAATCCTCTGGTTCACCAGCTCTTGTCAAACCATATATATATGTGTGTGTGTGTGTGTGTGTGTGTGTGTGTATGTGTGTGTGTCTTTGTGACTGCCTTTGTCCTTGACCACTGCTTGACACCAGTGTTGGTGTGTTTACATCCCTGTAATGTAGCAGTTAGGCAAAAGAGATAGAATAAGTACTAGGCTTTAAAAAATGTCCTGGGGGGTTGATTTATTAGACTAAAACCCTTTGAAGTGGTACCCCAGCATGGCCGCAGTCAAATGGCTGAAACAAGTAAAAGATAAAGACAAATATAGTTTAACTTTTTTGAACAAACATCAGCATAACCAAGATGTTAACCCATAAATATATATTTAGTATATTATTATCCCATTTTATTTAAACTAATATTCCACAGCATCAGTTGTAATGCAGGATTAACCGTTAACAATAAAATAATTTATTGCAGTTTATTATATTACAAGGGCGTGTTCAATTTTAACCCATTTCTCTCAAGTTTAGAACATTTACCACAGAGAATAATATTTCATTATTTTGAAAATAAAACTGAAAAAAATTCTAATTATTTAAAAAAAAAAAAAAAAATCAACTTTGGATTGAAAGCAAATTTTAGTTAAGAAAACTGACTGCTTTGTATTGGCACAAGGAGATAAAATATATACAAAGCTAAGTAGAAATAGTATAAGCACAGTACAAAGCTAAGTAGAAAGAGTATAGCTGTGTGGTTAGGAAGCACACTCTGCAACCACATGGTTGCAGGTTCAAACCCACTGCACAGTACCTGGGGCAAGTATCTACTACTATAACCTTGGGCTGATCAATACCTTGTGAGTGAATTTAGTACAGATACTGTGTGAAAGTGCAGCATCTCTATATATATGTTGTGTGTGTGTGTGTCTTTGCATTAGTCTCCACCACTTAACTGGTGTTGGTTTGTTTATACCCCCAAAACTTTAATGGTTTGGCAAAAATAAAAGACTGACAGAATAAGTACCAAACTTTAAAAACAAACAAAAAAAAAGTAATGTGAATGAATCTGTTTGACTGAATCATTCAAGCTACTTACCACACAGCCACTCCTATATATACTCTTCGAAACGCCAGTGTTTTAATGGTGGCAGCTGATGAAGGATATGTTCTCTATGTGGCCTGCTTGTTTGTTGTACCTTGTTTATCATTTTGTCCATGTTCTTTTGCAACGTCATGTACCCAGATATGTACCTATATGTACATGTAGATGAAGGTATGTACATACATGTACATATATATGCATATACTCATATATTGTTTTTATATATATATATATATATATATATAAAATTAAAGTTATTTAGTCTTACATAGTACTATTTTTGCTGCTGTAGCAGCATTGCCATTTATTAAGAACATATTGATTTCTAACACTGGCTCAAATTGAGAGAGAGGGGGGAGGGGGAGCAGGGGAGAGATGGGAAGAGAGAGAGGGAGGGGAAGAGAGAGACAAACAGAGTACCCTAACCCTACAGTTTATTATAACAATCAGATACAGAGAAGGGTGAGAGAGAGAGAGAGAGAGAGAAAGAGAGGGGGGTGTTTTACAGTTGATTATATCAATCACAGTAATTGACTGATATACATTTTATCCACTCTGGAAAGATGAAAGGCAAAAATTAAAACACCATCGGAATGTGGACATACTAGAATGGGTGCTACCTTTAAAAGATGAGACGACTGGCATCATTTCAGGAAAATATCAACTATCAATGAATCAGTGTAGAGAGCAAACACTCTTAACTCACCATTGCTCTAGTTCACTCTCAGCTGTCAGCTGCATAATTAAGAGATTATGAAGAAGTTGTAACCTGCAACAGGGTGGCAGAACAGATTTATTCCTCACTGACCTTAACTCTTAGGATGCACAATATAATTTTTAAAGGTATACAGACAGGGAGTAGAAGCGTTTAGATATCAACAGATACAATAACATCAATACCTTTTATAACAGGTATGGGCAATTGACAACATTCTAACTATATGTAGGTCTTTACGACTTTTAATTCTTTTTATTTATAGCTTATGCAAAATCATGCTTATATAAACATACCTTTTTACTAGGATTTTGAAAGATTTTTGTTAGGTTCAACTAATATATTCTTATAATTTATTTAGTATAAAATCAATGTTGTCTCTGCTACATACACTGTTACCCATGTCTGATTTTAGTATAATATATTGTGGTGACGCTAATGAGATTAATATTTATTAATATTCAGTTTGGCCTGATGCAGAAGTATTATGGGAATCAGGAATGTAAATGTGTATTTAATGTATAAGTGTAGGCATGGCTGTGTGATTAAGAAATTCACTTCTGGACCAAATGGTTTGGGGTTCAGTCCCACTGTATGGTACCTTGAGTAATTATCTTCTACTATAGCCCCAGGCCAACCAAAGTTGCCATGTGTATGTGTGTATGTCTCGTCTTGCAACACACCAACCATTAGGCTATGCACCCTCACATAATACATATGTATGAATGAATGTGTGCATACATGCATACTTGTAAATATCTTGTTGCAGACATGGCCGAAATATTCACAAGACCTTCATGAAGTTTCAGGTTCAATCCTTCAGCACAACACACTGAACAAGTGTTTTTTTCAATATAATCTCAAGTTGACCCAAAACTTGTGAATGAAATTGGATAGACAGAAACTTTGTGACTGTAATTTCAAGCATCCAAGCCTTATTACCCTGATTCATCCAAAGGATTACTTCAAGCCTACACACGTCTGTAGAATAATCAGCCACTTAGACTGCAACGTCAGCAACGAGCTAGTTCCAGTGACTGATCGACTGGAATTGCGTGTGTGTGTGTGTGCAGTTAGATCAGTGTTTCTCAACATTTTTTTTTTTTTAACTATGGACCCCTTACATTCCCATTTTAATCAGATGGACCCTCAAAACCATTCGAAGTTTCAAAGACTTATATTACATTTTTATAATTGAATATTACTAGGAATTATAAAAAAAAAAAATATTGAAATATTTTGAATATTGTAGAAGTAAAAGCAATTTACTGCTGATAAATCTTAACAACAAAATCTTACATGCCCACCCCCCGCCAAGGGCCACATGGACCCTGGTTGAGAACTACTGAGTTAGATGTACAACTAAGTACTTCTGTAGGAGTTAGAACTCCATGTAGATTGTCATTATCCTATCAGCTTCCCATATAGTGGTTGGTTGGACACTGTACTTAGTAGTGTTACTAATATGATATACAGAGTATATGTGTGGGAAAATTAAGACAAACACAAAGATTAATTATTAGTTACTACATACGTTTCACCATTGCAATGGTAAAACATATGCTTGTGTCCATCTTTATTTTCCACTAAACAGAGTGTGATGGGTAAACTGTCACCATTTTATATTTTTAATTTTGCACATGCACATTGTTTGTTTTTGATTTTATCGACTACACAGTATAGTAGGGTCAGCTGGGCGCTGTCTGTGAGAAAAACAGCACTATGACACAATTCACTCTGCCAGAAATTTGGAAATAACATGCTGTACTGCTTGGCATTCGTGCCGGAAGCTCCAATACAAACATTTCAGAGTGTTTGCTTGTCAATCTGAGGACATGTACTGAGAGTGATAAAAATCAAACATCCAGTCAATATCATGGTGTTTGGAGTGATCACTAGTGATGGCAACGTTATGCCTCCATTCATCTTCCCACACAGCTTCAGACTCAACATGAAGGCCTACATCAAGTACCTGGGGGAGCTAGTGCTGCCTTGGATCAAGACCCTATATCTGGAAACAGGACTCTACACCATGCCACACAGGCAGGAAAACCCAGTCATGGCTGCCAGACAATTTCTGCGACCACATCACCCCTAACATCTGGCCACCTAACTCCCCAGACTGCAACCTCCTTGATTATTATGTGTGGGGCGCAGTTGAGCGAGAGACCAACAGAACTCCTTGTAACACCAAAGATGAAATGAAGTCAAGAATTATGGCAGCATTCACCAACTTAAACAAGGAGACTGTCCAAAAGAGTTGCAGGAGATTCCGAAGTCATCTGGTGCCAGTGGTTGAAGCCAATGGCAATTTCATTGAATAAATTTACTGATTAGTATTTCAAGATTTTGTTATGTAATTTTGGTAAGTATATCTGTTAAAATGAGATGTCAGTGTTATTTTCATTTTTGTGCAATTTAGAGGACAGTTTATTCACCGCACCCTGCATATGTGTGTGTGTGTGAGTGTATAAAATATATGTGAATAATGTATATATTTATTGAATGTCTTTATATACTCGCATGCATACAGACATACACACACACACGTGTACATGACTTGATCAGTCAGAGGCGGAAAGGGAAAAGGTGATGGTTGGTTCAGAGTGTATAACCATTTTTCATTTTCAAAAGTTCACATTTCGCCTTGCTCCTACACACACACACACATTCTCTCTCTCTCTCTCTCTCTCTGTCTTTGTGCATACACACCACAAACAGGGTTTTTAATATAGGTTAAAAGGTCGGCAGCAGATTAAATGTTATGATTCCAGTTTAAACTGTAAGCAGGAATAACAAGCCAGCAAGGAAGAAGGAAGGGTAGATGCAAGAGGGTTGTGGAGGAAACAACAACAACAACACACTTGACTACTTTCAGTAGTCAAGTGCTGACTACTCCCCACATCTCTGCAGCCATCCAGGTGATGTCCTGGTGAGAACAGACAACAGTTGGAAACAAAGGCAGTGGGACACTGGAGATAAACAACATTTGGTACTTATTAAAATTGTCTAAATTCCACATGAGAAGAAAGAAAGCTTTCACAATATCAACAACTCCTTTCACCCTACATTCTGAACAGGAATGGGTAGTATAAGCACTTCCTCCCTTCCCTTCATCCCACCCTGCTCTATCAACCTGCAAAAGGAGGTAGCAGAGAGGAGGGTATGGCATATATATTTCTCTTGTTATGTAAAAGTACAAGTGTCAAACTTCAGTGGGGGAGGAGGAGGATGGCAAAGTTGCAACACTGATAAAAATTTGATTCTAATTTAGCCAGCAAATATTGAGAAGTTCACTGAGGCAATCAACACTGTTGCTTGATTTGGCACTTTATTTTATCTATCCTGAAGGGATGGAAAGGCAAACTTCACCTAGGCAGGATCTGAACCCAGGAACTTAAGTAGTTAGAGGAATTCTGACCATGGTGGTTGCTCAGCTCACAAGAAATAGCAACCAAATATCCTTCAAATCACATGCTACCATCTTAGAAAAGGGTATGTTGGATAATGCGATCCCAGATCCCCATCAAATATGAAAAAGCTAAGATGATCATGACAAGAATACTTTTGAACATAAAACTACTTGACAGGGCTGACCTGGGGATAAAGAACAGAAATAAGTACTTATTTTATTGACTCCCAAAAGTGAAAGGCCAAGTCAACCTTGACAGGATTTGAACTCAAAACACACTGACATAAATATCAAACTATAAGGTAAATTGTCCAGCACTCTATTGTCTCTGCCAAATGCAATGCATTCATAATAATTAATACTCATTTCTAAATTGGCCAGAAAACTAGTAATTTTTGGAGGGGAGAGTGTTAGTTGATACCAATGATGCAAGTATTTGACTGGTAATCTATTTTATTGACTCAGGAGAGATGAAAGGCAAAGTTGATCTCAGCAAGGTTTGAACCCAGAATGTAAAGAGACAAATACTGTATGATATTTTTGTCCAACACTAACAATTCTATCACTCTACCATCCTAATAATAATGTTAATAATAATCCTTTCTACTACAGACACAAGGCCTGAAATTTGGGGGGAGGGGTTGGCTGATTACATCAACTCCAGTGCTCAATTGACACTTATTTCACTGGCCCTGAAAGGCAAAGTTGACATCAGTAGAATTTGAACTCAGAATGTAAAGAGCTGGAAAAATGCCACTAACCATTTTGTCCAACACAATAACAACTCAGTCAGCTGCCTTAATAATAATATTAAATACCCTTATGCAATACCAAGTAGTGGCTCTCATGGCTTCTGATCTAAACTGATTGGAAGTGTCGTCATGTACATTGTCTTGTCTTGGTATAAAAGATGGGCTACAGCAAATATTCTGCTCAATATCACAGTTTGCTTGTCAGTTGTTTAAGCATAACCAGTTGAGCATGTCCCTTAGTGGCTGATGAAATGTGCATCTCTGATCATGAGCAGAAGTAGTAGGGGAGCATCATAGCCATGTGTTGAAAGGAATTCTTTGGGGTTTGGATAATTCACCTTTGGAAACATGGGTGTTTCATTCAATATCCTTAAGCAACCCTTATTCAGGGACCTTTTCAGTGGGATGAGCTACTCAACCTGAAAAAAATTCTAACTGGGCCCTACCTGCAAAATCATGTGCTGTTTATCTTGATATAAGATCACCACATTGTGCACATATGTTTGTGATGCATGTGCCTAGTGTATCCTTATTGGACGGGTTGTCATGATGGGTATAATGGACTTCGTATATTTTACCTCAGTGTCACTTTGATGGCATACACTGCTCTCTCACTCAATGATAATAATAATAGTTTCAAATTTTAGCACAAGGCCAGCAATTTCTGAGGTGGTGGTGGTAGTGAGAGGTGAAGCCGATTATATCAACACCAATAGTTGACTGGTACTTTATTTCATTGACCCCTGAAAGGGTGAAAAGTGAAGGTGACCTCAGTAGGATTTGAACTCAGAAGGAGCTGGTATGAATGCTGCAAAGCATTTTCTCTGATGCTATTACGATTCTGCCAGCTCATCACCTTTACTTACTAAAATCGACTCAGGAATATCTCTCTTAGACTCTCAAACCTTTCTGCAAACTCAGCAAATTTTCACTTAAGTCAAACAACAACAATAATTGCTGACCTAGTTGCAAGGCCACAGTTTTTCTTTTTTTTTTTGATGAGTGTCAATAGATTTTATAGTAAACTATATCAATCTCAGTTCTTGATCAATGTTCATCGATCCCTTCTGGGGATTTTAGCTTTGTCATCTCTTCCAGGGATTTGAAAATCAACAGGATCTGGACTCACTTATGTCTACTACACTATCAATTCTGCTAGCCACTGCCCTATATAAAAAATATTTTTCTATAATTTATCTTTTATTCATCAGAGGAAGAGAGGCAGCCTTCATGACCTTTGTTGTAAATCCTCCTACAAATATTACAAACACCATCTCTCCTCTCTTTATACTTTATAATTATTGTTGTAGTAGACTTAATCTATCACCCATTCCAACACCAGCACCTGGTTTTGGATATCTTTATAATGTGCTTTTCAAATGATGGTGGCCCTTAAAGGGATCATGGGCACTGCTCTTCCTCCACTGACTAAACCACTAGATAGATAGATAGATAGACAGACAGACAGACAGACAGACAGATAGATGATGGATGAGTGATGGGTGGATAGTTAGATAGATAGATAGATAGATGGGCTAGCATGGTTATGTGGTTGAAAAGTCTGCTTTGCAACAACATGGCCTTGGGTTCATGATATATTGGGCAAATATCTACTTTAGCCTTAAAAAAGACTATCTTGGGAGAGCAATTCATAGATGGAAACTCTGTATTAACCCCTCACACAGTATATATTGTTGACTAACTTTTACAAAACAGAATATGTGTTTGTGTGGGGGGATGTCTTTATGTGTCAGTGTATATGTTCCATAATTTAGTAGTGCAACAAAATGATATCAATAAAATAGTACCAGGCTTTGAAATAAGTACTGGAGTCATAGCATTAATCTCAGTTGAAACAAGTAAAAGAGTATTATATATATATATATATATATATATATATATATATATATATATATATATATATATATATATATATAGACACAAACACATATTCATATATAATCATAAATATATATATTTACTGGAATCATACACACACAAGCACATTCATACATACAAAACATGTGTGTAGTGATTTATATATATAAATATTAAAGTGCCTTATACTTATTTCTGATGTGCGATAGTTGAATGTTTATAGTCCATTACATGTGTGTCTGCAAATAAGTAAATCTATACCAAAGGTTTAATGTGAGTATCAGCATTAAATCTAGGTTATGAATTTACTAACATAATTAGCTACATATAAGTAAATATGAGGAGCGGGGGTGCTGAAAAGTTCCTGGCTTTGTGGGTATCACGAAAGGCCTGGTTAGAGACCCAGCCTTCTGAGTTCTTTTACAGGGCTTAGGAAAACTTAAGTACTGCTGCAATAAGTGTGTAAATTTGAGAGGTGGGGGGATGAATGTTGAATAAAATCATAATTAACAGAACTTCCTGTATTTTCTTTTACCCAAAGCCAGGAACTTTTCAGCACCCCCCCTTGTGTGTGTGTGTGTGTGTGTGTGTGTCTGTGTGTGTGTGTGTATACACATATAATATTACAGGCACAAAAACAAAGAAATAAATGAACAGAGACATATACATAGATTATATATATATATGTGTGTGTGTGTGTGTGAGCACCCAAATATGCAGGCGTGCACACAGTGAAAGGAACCAACAATACAGACAGACAGATATACGCATGATTATACACACATATGCATATATAAAGACACACAAATGTATATAAGGACACATTCGCAGAATCATTAAAACTCAGAATTAAAATAAATACAACTTTTTTCCTTTTTTTTTCTCTTTTGCTACAAAATGGTAAATTCTTTGAATGGCATAAAAAACTGGAGACATTTCTGCTGAACACAGCAAAATGCTATGATATGGTGGTGGTGGGCAGAGTCAATGTGTGGTTGTCTAACACTGACTGTGTTGTAATTTATTGGTTTCAAATTTTGGCACAAGGCCAGCAATTTCGAGGGAAGGGCTAAGTCAATGTCAATTACATCAACCCCAGTGCTTAACTGGTACTTAGTTTATCGACCCCTAAAGAAAGAAAGGCAAAATCAACCACGATGCAACTTGAACTCAGAACATAAACTTGAACAAAATACCTCTAAGCATTCTACCTGGCATGCAAACGATTTTGCCAGCTCGCCACCTAATTGTGTTGTAATATACTAAAATACAGTTTTGGACAAATAAAAAGTTGGTTTGTTTATTATTATTTTCCACAGATACTGGACTGGCTCCTGTGCAGGTAGCACGTAAAATACACCATTTCGAGCGTGGCTGTTGTCAGCACCGCCTGACTGGCCTTCGTGCCGGTGGCATGTAAAAGCACCCACTACACTCTCGGAGCGGTTGGCATTAGGAAGGGCATCCAGCTGTAGAAACTCTGCCAAATCAGATTGGAGCCTGGTGCAGCCACCTGGTTCACCAGTCCTCAGTCAAATCGTCCAACCCATGTTAGCATGGAAAGCGGACGTTAAACGATGATGATGATGATGATGGATGATTTCCAATACAATCAAAAAAAAGAAACCCGTCAAATTTGAGGAAGGAACCTGGTTAATTATATCAACACCAAAACTTGAACCTTAAAAAAGGAAAAGGTACAGTTGACCTCAGCAAGATGTGCACATATAATAAACATGATTATTTTACTATGGGTGCTGGCACAGTTGTGTGGTTAAGAAGTTCACTTTGCAACCACATGGTATTGGGTTCAGTCCCACTGTGCAGCATCTTGGGTAAATTTCTCCTGCTATTACAGCTCTGCAGCAACCAATGCCTTGTGAATGAATTTGGTAGACAGAAACTGTGTGGAAGCCTTTTGTGTATGTGTGTGTGTGTTTTGTTTCCACTTTTGGCAGAAGGTACAAATCAATTGAACAAACCTCAATACTTGATGGTTACTTCATTTTATTGACACTAAGACAATAAAATGCCAAGTTGACCATAGCAAGATTTGAACTCAGAACATAGAATTAAAAAAAAAAATTTTAATTAAAAAAACCCCCAGAAAAAATACAATTCTGCCAAATAATAGCACCGTTATTTTCTCCATGGGTAACATTAATAAACAAAAAGTTTTAGGTGTATGTAAATAGGCGTGTGTAGGTGTGTGTGTGGGGAGAGCTTGAGTGGGTGTTTATATTTATTAAGTAGGCTACAATAATAAGATAGCATTATTTTGCTTCAGTATCAAACTGAATGCTAATTCAAGTGGATTTCAGGGTTACTAGTGTGCAAGGTGATGCATGGTGAGGTGAGGTACAGCGAGATTAGGGACGGTGAGATGAGGCGAAGGGGCAGAGAGGTGATGAGCAACAAGATAATGGGTGTGAAGTGAGAGGGGAAGTAGTAGCAAGATTATCTAGAGGGAAGTGATGGGTGGCGAGGTGAGGAGCAGTGGGGTGGGAAGTAGTGGGGTGAGAAGTAGTGAGGCGAGGAGTGGTGAGGTGAGGCATGGTGAGGTAAGGGTAGCAAGGTGATGAGTGGGGAAAGTGATAGGGTGGGTGGCAAGATAAGGAACAATGAAAAGTGGGCAGAGAGGTGATGGGGTATTCAAGTGACGAGGTGAGGAGTGGTGAAGTGAGGGGCACCAAGGCAATGGGTGGTGATATGATGAGTGGTGACATGAGGTGACAAGGGAAGCCATTAAACATGTACAACTAAATTCATCAAACCACCACCACCATCATCATTTAATGTCTGTTTCCATGCTGGCATGGGTTAGCCAGTTTGACCAGAGCTGGTAAGCTGGAGAGCTGCACTAGGCTCCAGTTGTCTGCTGTGGCTTGGTTTCAATGGCTGGGTGCCCTTCCTCAACACCAACCACTTTACAGAGTGTACTGGGCATTTCTTACACGTGTCACCAGCACAGGTGCCTTTCATGTATCACTGCTACGGGTGCCTGTTACGTGTCACCAGCATGGATGCCTTTTACGTCATGTAACCCTGCAGTATGATGAATTTAATGGAGTAGCAACCAAAATATGAACATAAACACAAACAACATAAAAACACATTGAAAGACAGAGAAAGAAAGAGAGAGGGACAGATAGACAGACAGAAAACTCGCAAAATTCATAACAAGACACACATTCACACATAAATGGACTCTTATCAGTTTTGAACAAATAAGTCTGTCTGTTGTTTGGTCAATGGAACTTATCTCAGAGTGTAAGTTGTTGATTCTACAGTCAAGTACACTTGATGTAATTTCCAGGCAGGTTCGTTTAGACAATCTATGTGAAAATGCTCTGGCCCTCTGAATAGGTTTCCAAACAGTTCCCGTAAACCTACTTTGGATCAGTCTTACCGTGTAGCACTTTAGGCAAATGTCTTCTACTATAACCCCAGGCCAACAGAAGCCTTGTGAGTAGATTTAGTAGATGGAAACAGAAAGAAGCCTACTGTATGTGTGTGTACTTTTATTAAAGCTGCAAAATCTTCATAAATTGTTACTCAGAGTTTCACGTTCCCGTTCGCCAGACAGTTGCCATTAATATCAAATTAAAACTGTGATAATCACAATTTTAATTCAGTATTCATCACAACTGTATGTTATATACATATATGTATTTTTGTATGTGTGTGAGTGTGTGTGTGAGTGTGTGTGTGAGTGTCCCCTTCTCTAGGCATAATCTCATAATGGCTGTAAATGAGCATCACTATCATAGAAGTGATGTTGTGCATTTCCAGTCGTCCAGGGAAAGGATGTATGGCCATGGGGAAAATATTCCTTTGCTTAGGAACAGGTGAGGCTTGACGACAAGAAGAGCATCCAGTCATAGAAAAATCTACCTCAACAAATTCCATGCAAGCATGGAAAAGTGGAAGCTAAATATTGATGATGATAACGATCACACACATAGACATCATGAAGAATATAAATGTATATCACATGAATATATATAACCATATATTGTTGTTGTTGTTGGCACTCCGTCGCTTACGACGTCGAGGGTTCCAGTTGATCCGATCAACGGAACAGCCTGCTTGTGAAATTATCATGCAAGTGGCTGAGCACTCCACAGACACGTGTACCCTTAACGTAGTTCTCGGGGATATTCAGCGTGACAGTGTGACAAGGCTGACCCTTTGAATTACAGGCACAACAGAGACAGGAAGTAAAAGTGAGAGAAAGTTGTGGTGGAAGAGTACAGCAGGGTTCGCCACCATCCCCCGCCGGAGCCTCGTGGGGCTTTTAGGTGTTTTCGCTCAATAAACACTCACAACGCCCTGTCTGGGAATCAAAACCGCGATCCTATGACCGCGGGTCTGCTGCCCTAACTTACTGGGCCATTGCGCCTCCACGTAACCATATATATATATATATATATATATAGTAAGTAAATATCAAAACATAAATTACAATTTTAAGGCACCAAAAAAAAAAAACAAAAAAAAAAAAAAAAGGGACCGGTTATTCAGAAAGACTCAAGAATATATGAGTATTTAAGAAACTGCACTTTTCTCCACACTGTGTCAGCTATCCAACCTTACTTTTCATAAAATTGACTCAACAGCAAGGCTTTACTTACCATCATCAATGCAGCATCTAGGACTGAAGGTAGCAACGAGGGTTGATAGCAGTAAGCACAGGTTTCATCGGAGAGGACCTCACTCCTCCTCGTCTTACCCACCATGCTGCCCCTCTTGTTGTAGCCGAGAGGTGGAGGTTAAACTGCCGAAGGCAGGCTGTGGAGTGACGTCATTACAATAAAACTGTACTGCACACACAAGTTTACAGTAATTGGGATAAGTGCATCCACAGTCACTGCTAGGGTTAACAAATGACATTAGTTGAAAACATACAATGAAAGCATGTGCACCCTAATGAGAACAGTGTTAACAATGATGGAAACAATAATTATAGTAATAATATTGAATTCTTAAATGTAATTATAACAATAGCAATAATAATAATAATAATAATAAAGAAATGGAAAAACTTTCAAAATACAAAGACCTGGAAATAGAGGTAACTCGAATGTGGAATCTAAAAACAGAAACAATTCCTATCATAGTAGGTGCCTTAGGTATAATTAAAAAAATATTCAGACAAAGACATAACAAAAACACCAGGACTGGCAAATATATATAACATACAGAAAATTGCACTACTGGGCACTGCACACATCCTACGCAAAACACTTTCAATACAGTAACCATAAGAGCATCACAGCAAACCACAGCACATACCCAAGGCACACAGAGCTGCGCTCGGTAGTGAAGTGAAAGCACGTTATAAAAATAAAACTACTGAACAATAATAATAATAATAATAATAATGACTCACAATTGATATTTATAAGAAAATTTTTTTTAAATGCTCTAATACAGTAACAGCATGATTGGTGATGAGGTACAAGGGAGAATGTAGTAAGTACGAAGAGTGGTTGGTAAGTAAGTCATTTTCTTGATTTATGATGGTAGACAGAGAGAGAGAGAGACAGACAGATATAAACAGACAGAACTGAAGTCCTCATAGCTCGATGCCTCAATAAATAGTAGTAAAACTTTTCTTTGATTAACGTAACTAGGATAACATGAAACTGAATGCTATGTGCGTGTGTGTGTATGTGTATATGCCAACTGACTAATTAACGTTTGTATGTCTGCTTTTATCTACATTTGTATTTCTATCTCAGTAAGTGTTTAGATATTTGTGTGCCTGTGGCTGCTTATGAGTGAGTGAGTGTGTGTGTGTGTGTGTTCTGTACATGCTTTTTGTGTATGGTGTCCCTATGTCCATCCATGTGTGTATGTATGACTGGTGGCTCCTGTGTGTATGTATGACTGTCGGCTCCTGTGTGTGTGTATACTGTTTCTACATGCTTGATTGTACTTGTAACTATTAATAAAAGAGCATGTGTATGAGAGGATGGGGGCTTGTTAAGGAATGATACTGCAGCACAGCGGTGTGTGTGTGTAGGATAGATTACCACCTTTGCTTCATACTAGAGTAATAGATTTCAATCAACCCTTGCTTCATGTTACAATAACGTATACAGTAAACCCTACTCTCATGAAAAGCAGGAGGAAATATGAAATATTTATTATAAAGTACATTTGACATGCCAATGGGAATAAAGTGATTGGGGTTTTCCAAATGAGTACTGAAATTGGCCAGCAGAATTTATTAGGGCACATCAGTGCCTAGCACATACAGGTTAAACTTATTCATTTCATGGCAAAAGGAGACCGATAGAATAAGTACTAGGCTTACAAAGAATAAGTCCTGGGGTCGATTTGCTCGACTAAAGGCGGTGCTCCAGCATGGCCACAGTCAAATGACTGAAACAAGTAAAAGAGAGTAAAAGAGAATATATATATATATATATATATATATATATATATATATATATATATATATATATATGTATATATATATATATATATATATATATATATATATACTGGTGCTCTGTTGGTTATGATGACAAGGATTCCAATTGATCTGATCAACGAAACAGCCTGCTCATGAAATTAATGTGCAAGTGGTTGAGCACTCTCCGCAGACATGTGTACCCTTATTGTAGTTCTCAAGGAGATTCAGTGTGACACAGAATGTGACAAGGCTGGCCCTTTGAAATACAGGTACAGCTCATTTTTACCAGGTGAGTGGACTGGAGCAATGTGAAATAAAGTGTCTTGCTCAAGGACATAACTCATCGCCAGAAATTGAACTCATGTCCTTATGATTGCAAGCTGAATACCCTAACCACTAAGCCACACACCTTCGCTATTTCATATCACATTTTATGAAAAGAGTGTTGTTGGTTCCAGATTTTGAGTAGGCCAATCAATGTTTCATTGTATTAGTTATGATAGAGTGACAAGGGATTGTTGTCTATGTAACTGGGGCAGAGGAGCAAATGTTTTGATTCTTGATAAACAACTGGATGAATAAGATCATAATTTCCTAGAGTGGCTGTGTGGTAAGTAGCTTGCTTACCAACCACATGGTCTCAGGTTCAGTCCCACTGCGTGGCACCTTGGGCAAGAGTCTTCTACTATAGCCTCGGGCCGACCAATGCCTTGTGAGTGGATTTGGTAGACGGAAACTGAAAGAAGCTCGTTAGGGATAACTACCCTTGGCAAACAGGACACAGTCGTGTGTCGATAAGCCAGCTGGAGGAGATGTCCTCCTGGGGCTAAAAGCAACAGTAACATCCACCCCTAGGGGTCAGCCACACTTAAGTGGCAATATACTACACTTTATATATATATATATATATATATATATATATATATATATATATGTATGTGTGTATATATGATAGTCCCTCCAACGTCACTTGACAATTGATGCTGCTGTGTTTAGGTCCCCGTAACTTAGCAGTTCGGCAAAAGAGACCGACAGAATAAGTACTAGGCTTACAAAGAATAAGTCCTGGGGTCGATTTGATTCGGCTAAAAGGCAGTGCTCCAGCATGGCCGCAGTCAAATGACTGAAACAAGTAAAAGAGTAAAGAGAGTATTTACACTAACTAAAATTTCGTTAGTTAGCTTCCCCGACCATCATCAAAGAAAGGTCTTATTCCAAGTTTGAAAGCAGTTTTGGACCACATAGAATAAGCATGCACATGAGGATTATAAATCAAATTGATCGAAACATAGTGTAAAAATGTAAATATACACTCTAGTAAAAGAGGAGATTAATAAACCACGAAATTATAATCTTATTAATAATGACGTATCGCACTGCTACAGACATTAATAAACAGATGAATGTTAATAGCTGACATTACTCTATTGTTGTGGATAACACAACAGTGTTAGTAAGGAATTTAAAAAAGAAACTGACAGCTACACTCTACTTGGCAATACATTTGATAGCAGTGCTCCAGTATGACTGAAGTCAGTCGTTTGTGACCAATAGCAATATTTCAGTGAAGCTGCATGGCCTGGTGGTTAGGGTAATGAATTCAAGATTAGAAGTATTTCATTTCAGGTTGCTTCAGTCTACTCAGCTGAAAATGCGTACCAGCTGAGTGCTGGTGCAAGCCCCTTCTCTGTCTCCTTGAGCAAAGCACTTCATTCCATGTTGTTCCAGTCTACTCAGCTGAAAATGAGTAAAAGCTGAGTGCTGGTGCAGTCCAGGTGTTCTGCCGAGCAAAAGGTGCAAAGACCATGAGAGTATCTACATCTGCTTGTAACTACACAGGCAACTGAAACAATTAACAAAAGCATGGTACATGTCACCGGATCATGTTCACTTGTGAGAGCTAGCTGTACTTTTGCTTTGCTTTTCTTTTATTTCAGAATTTAGTTTTAGAGCTCTTGGCAAAGTAATGGAAAAGAACAAGTACAAAACCATCAATCATATAACAGTAGAACCAAAAGAAACTAGTGACATCTTATGCAAAGAGTAACACAAATAGTCTTATACCATAAGGAAGAAGGAAAGTCTAACATTTTGGGTACTTGGCTGTCTTTGGAGAGGAAGGAAAAGAATAATTGTCCCATTCCTATAATTAAGTCACAATCTTGTAACCTAATAACAAAACCTTTATTTTTCTTAACCACTGACACATGTACTATAACTCTGTATTAACCCTTTCGTTACCATATTTCTACTGAAATAAACTGTTTTTCTTTCAATTAATTTAAAAGATAATGAAGAAGATAGTACGACAATTTTGTTGATATTAAGCTGATGTTTGATAAATAAACTAATGTGGAATTTTCATGGGGAAATTTTTGATTTAGATAACTTTGAAAAAGAGACTTTGTACCATACAACGAGCAGTCTCAGATGGACTGGCATCAAAGGGGCTAATACGGTGTTTAAAACAGTAAAAAGAAAGAGAGAAATTATAAATATTATAAACTTTTTGTAATATTAATCTCATCTGCAGATATGAAAGAAAACTTCAATATTTAGATCTACACTGCATTTTGAACAGTTTGACCACCAATTGTCATCAGGTGTATTATTTCAGGATGTGTTCTTAACACCAGAGAAGATTCAAACTAGTAACATTTATTTCTAAACTGAAGATATTTGCATTCTTATCCACAAGGCTACTGATACACACACTGTAGTCAACACTTATTAAATTGAGTTAAAACACAATGAAAAAAAAGAAATTATAATTCTCACATTGGTACAAACCATAAATATACACAAGAAGAACTCATAATTAATCAAATAAGCTCTAAGTACCAGGTATAATATACACCTAGATGGAATTTATCTAACCAACTGAAAAGGAATGAAAAAATATGAAGTCAATTTAACCATGAGCGAAGACAGCAAAAATTTCAGCTACATTTGTCATCAGTTAGCTAAGTCACCTTCCCATGCCTGCACCTGGCTCATTTCTTGGACTGAAAGCTTATAAAGCCACAGTATTGCAGGTTATACATGCTGGACACTCTCTGATCTGCTGTTACATCTAGTGTTCTCAGAGTTTAGATATGTCTCCCACATTTTCCTTTTGTACATTAGGGACCTTACTTCCTGTCCCCATAAAGGTGCTATAAATGCTAGGCCTCAACTTGTGCTTTTGGTACTCTGTGATCACAGAATATTTTTCTTATAGTCAGAAGAGAAGAGCAATGTCACTGACCTTTTACAAGGCCTCTGAGACTGACAGAAGAGAGAGCAGGAGGAAGGTATCCTCAAATCGCAGACCTGGCCTGAATGCTTGCAACAGACAGGACTCTGCGAAAAGCACCCAAGGTGCCAAGTAGTGGTGTTAAACCAAGTAATAGAAGTTTACCACTCAAGTAGGCCACAACAGGATTTGAACTCAAAATGTACAGAACTGAAACAAATATCACAAACAATTAGGTTTGATGTTCTTACAATTCTACCCACCCACCATTCTGGATTAGTACTTTTTTTTTTATAACCTCGCATCCCCTCCTCAAGGATGATGTAAATGTGTGTGGTTAATGACTAGGGTGTGACACACTATATTGCAAGATTATGGTTTCAAAAGCAATTAAGAGTATGAAGACCGGGAAAGCCCCCGGCCCATCAGGAATCACTGCAGAGATGCTCAAAATATCTGGCAGTGTTGGCTATAGCCTAGTCACCCGTATTACGAACCAGGTGATACACGAAGGAGTCATACCCAATGACTGGTGTAGCAGCATCATAGTCAACTGCTACAAAGGTAAAGGGGACGCTTTAGATAGAAATAATTACAGAGGCATCAAGCTGTTAGATCAGGTTATGAAAGTTACAGAGAGGGTCATAGCCCAACTAATTAGGGAGCGAATCAATTTAGATGAGATGCAGTTTGGGTTCGTGCCAGGTAAAAGCACTACTGATGCCTTATTTCTAGTGAGACAGTTGCAGGAGAAATACCTAGCTAAGGATAAACCTCTGTACCTGGCTTTCGTTGACATGGAGAAAGCCTTTGACAGGGTCCCCCGATCCCTTATCTGGTGGTCAATGAGGAAACTTGGGATAGAAGAATGGTTAGTGAGAGCTGTGCGAGCCATGTACAGAGATGCTGCCAGTAAGGTGAGGGTTGGAAATGAGTACAGCAATGAATTCCGGGTAGAGGTAGGGGTCCACCAAGGTTCCGTCCTCAGCCCCCTCTTATTTACCATAGTCCTCCAGGCAATCACAGAGGAGTTCAAGACAGGTTGCCCCTGGGAGCTCCTCTATGCTGATGACCTTGCCCTAATTGTGGAGTCACTATCAGAACTAGAGGAGAAGTTTCAGGTGTGGAAGCAAGGTCTAGAATTGAAGTGCCTTAGAGTCAACCTAGCTAAAACCAAAATCCTAATAAGTAGGAAGGTAGATAAAACACAAACCCCTTCAGGTAGATGGCCCTGCTCAGTATGTAGAAAAGGAGTAGGTAGTAACTCTATAAGATGTACCCGGTGCAAGCTATGGACACATAAGAGGTGCAGCAACATCAAAGGCAGGTTAACTAGCAAGTTAGTTTTTGTTTGTGGCAGATGTTCAGGTGCAATAAAGACTGCAAACAAACAGGAAACAACTTCTATCTCATTCCAGGGTGAAAAACTAGAGGTAGTCGATAGCTTCCGCTATCTGGGCGACCAAGTTAGTAGTGGGGGTGGGTGCGCTGAAAGTGTAGCTGCTAGAATAAGAATAGCCTGGGCAAAGTTTAGAGAGCTCTTACCCCTGCTGGCGACAAAGGGACTCTCACTCAGAGTAAAAGGCAGACTGTATGACGCATGCGTACGAACAACCATGCTACATGGCAGTGAAACATGGGCTGTAACTGCTGAGGACATACGTAAGCTCGCAAGGAATGAAGCCAGTATGCTCCGTTGGATGTGTAATGTCAATGTGAATACCCGTCAGAGTGTAAGTATCTTGAGAGAAAAGCTGAACATTAGAAGCATCAGTTGTGGCGTGCAAGAGAGGCGATTGCGCTGGTATGGACATGTGGTGAGAATGGATGAGGATAGCTGCGTGAAAAAGTGCCACACCCTAACAGTTGAGGGAACCCGTGGAAGAGGTAGGCCCAGGAAGACCTGGGCTGAGGTGGTGAGGCAAGACCTTCGTACATTGGGCCTCACCGAGGCGATGACTACGGACCGAGACCTTTGGAAATGTGCTGTGCGTGAGAAGACCCGGCAAGCCAAGTAAGATCGTTGCCAGTGCCCCTGAACTGGTTCTTGTGCGGGTGGCACATGAGATGCACCATTTTGAGCGTGGCCGTTGCCAGTACCGCCTGACTGGCTCCTGTAGGATTTTCGAGCGAGATCGTTGCCAGTGCCCCCGGACTGGCTTGTGCGGGTGGCACATAAAAGACACCATTTCGAGCGTGGCCGTTTTCGTGCGGGTGACACGTAAAAGCACCCACTACACTCTCTGAGTGGTTGGCGTTAGGAAGGGCATCCAGCTGTAGAAACTCTGCCAAATCAGACTGGAGCCTGGTGTTGCCATCCGGTTTCACCAGTCCTCAGTCAAATCGTCCAACCCATGCTAGCATGGAAAGCGGACGTTAAACGATGATGATGATGACTGGGCCGTGTGTTTTGTTCTGGAGCAAAACACTCCATTTCACATTGCTCCAGCCAACTCAGCTGTAAATAAGTAACTCTGCGGAAAACTGGCATCCTGTTCAGGGGCAATGTTGTGATCTCTGATCGCTGACTCTACCCCTAACCATGGAAACCAGGTAAACAGTGCTATGAGTCATAAGACTTGAGACGATGACGATGATGAAAGGATGAAAGATGAAGTTGACCAAAGCAGAATGTGAACTCAAGAGCACATAAAATTAAAACAAATACTACAAAGCATTCTACCTGACATTTTTTTTCTTTCTTGCAGCTTACAAATGTGATCTGAGTGAGATTTAGCTAGTTCTAGCAGGTTGTTGGCTCTAGTTTAAATGTGACATGAACTGGTGTACAGAACAGTGACCTTATCATCCTTACTCAGTGTTGTGTCATAAGTGTGATGGCCAAGGTCAGTCCTAATCAAATCAACTAAAACTACACGTCTTCTTAGAAACCGATTGATTAAACACTTCAAAATGACCTGAATTTTTCTATTTTTAACAATATAACATCAATTCATTGCTTGTTATCCAGAGAAAGTGAACTTTGGTAGGGGCCATCAATCTTAAGCTGGTTTTAACTGACTGCTTGTTAATTATCTAATTAAAGCCTCACCTAATGCTTTCATTATCTATAAACAAAGGGCAGTGAGCTGGCAAAATCATTAGAATGTTTTAGGGTATTTGTTCTGGCTCTTTTATGTTCTGAATTCAAAAGTTACCAAAGTCAACATTGCTTTTCATCTTGGCAGAGTTGATAAACTAAAGTACCAGTCAAATACTGGGGTCGATGGTTTTGACTTTACCTGCCACTCTTAAGATTGCTAACTGATTTCTTTATTTTTTGCAGGTACCATAGCCAGAAGGTTAAGGCATTGGGCTAGAGGCTACAAGTTTGAATTCTAAGACCACTGCATTTGTGTCCTGGCCCTAAGCAAGATACTTGGGAATAGACCATTTATGTTCTGGTCCCAAGCAAATCAGCTAAATTATGCTTCATTTTGCTTAAGTGAACAAAAATAAGTTTTACTCAGGGTTAAGTGATTTCCAGTAAGGAGCACCCAACTGTAAAAGAAAAAAAAAATTGCTTCAACAAAACAAAACCCAAGCTAAATAAACAATGTCAAAGAAAAAAAATTAAAGAAAAGCCTGAAACACAAAAACCAAATCTAATAAATGAACTGAAATGCTTGGTATTTCTGCTGACGTTTTTAGTTTTTCTAATATGTCAAAATATGTTAGTAATATCTAATGTAAGCTATTTATTAGGATTAAAGATTTAGACAGTGTTGTAATCCTTTCAATAGTCTGAACATTTATTATTTTTTTTTCTACTGATTTTTATGATAGTGTGAGTGTTGTGCTGGAGTCAGAGAAACTGATTTTAAAGAAGAATGTTTCTTTTGACTTCTAATCACTTGCAGTTAATTAGGGCATCAGATGGGAATTTTCTCTCCCTCCAAACGCACAGAGCCTATGAGCTTTGCTTAAGAGCACAACACAGTCATTGTAGTAACAATCGTAAGGCTTGAAACTTATATTGGGTCATCTCATAAATAATAATTATACTTCTTTTATTTTTCAAAATTAAGATAATCAAAGTTCTTTTTTAATATAAAATATACTCTCTTTCATTTTTTACAATGCTCTCCCAAAATTCACTTGTCTGTGACAAAAAAATACTCCTCCAGTACTGTTCTGACCTCGTCTACAGAATTCATATTTTTTCTGTCCAAATGATTTTGAAGACTGTGGAATAAATGATAATTAGATGGGATAATGTCTGGTGAATATGGTGGTGCAGCATCATTTCCCATTCAAACTGCTCCAGCCTTTGGAATGTGATCCTCGACGCATGTGGCTGAGCATTATCCAGATGGAAGAACACCTTTCGTCTTGAAACCAAAAATGGTTGTTTTTCTCCTAGCACTGACTTAAGCTGCTCAAGCTGCTTGTAGTAGATCTCCTTTGTTATCGTTTGGTTTGGGTTTAAAAGTTCAAAGTGGAATAAACCTTTCATATCCCACCAAACAGATAACACTTTAGCATGGGTTGGACTAATATATATATATCCATGAATGTATTTATATACATGTATATTTATATATAGCAAGCCTAATCATGTTTATCTGAGACACTATCTCCGTATCAGCTCACCTGAATTTCTCTTATAGCCACTCTTTTACCCCATGAGCCTAATCCTTGATAAAGACTAGCGTTTAAGTTCAATCTATATTGAGCATCTTTAGATTTCACCTGTTGACTGAAAACATACATACATATATATATAGTGGTTGTCTACTCCTTAAACAGAGTTTGACCACCTCCTGCACCTACACCTTAGCCCTTTCATGGCGTCTGATGTGGCTTTTTAAACCAGACAGTGTTTTGAAAAAACACCCACACAGATTGCACCTCTGATTTGCACTACCAATACCTGCAAGTAAGTTCTGCTCATTGTGGATCCTAACATATATATATATATATATATATATATATATATATATATATATATATATATATACACACATACATACATACATACACTTATATACACATACATTTCACATATACAATGGGATTATTTCAGTTTTGATCTGCTAAATCCACTCAGTTTTGGTTGGTCCAGCATTATTATTTTGGGGGCTTTAAACTCTAAAGAGAACATACAGGCCTGAAAAGTAGTTGCATCTCATTCAACTTCAGTGTATATGTCCACAATAGAAATTAAAGTGTTACCAAGATATAAACATACGATACACATCAGATATGAGGATAATATACATATAGTGGTCATACTGGAAGATGCTGAGAAATTAAAAGAAGACTCTGAAAACAACTCACTACTAAAATTCAATATCCAGAATACTAAAAATACAATAGGTATTTCTAGATATAAATACTCAGAATTAAAAAAAAAAAAATTATAAAAAAAAAAAAAAAAAAAGACACATTACATCTGTACTCTTAAGACACAAATAAATGCATAGAAACTGGCATGGCTGTGTAGGTAGGGAGGTCATTTTGCAAACATGTGGTTTCAAGTTCAATCCCATTGCATAGCACCTTGGACCAAGTGTCTTTCTACTACAGCCCTGGACTGACCAATACCTTGCAAGTGAAATTCACAGAAACTGTGTGGAACAACACACACACACACACATATCTGTGTGTGCCTTTATGTTTCTGTTTGCATCCACCCCACTGCTTGACAGCCAGTGTTGGTTTGTTTACATCCCCTGTAACTTAACAGCTGGGCAAAAGAGACTGACAGAATAAGTACCAGACTTATAAAAAAAAAAAACAGAAGTACTGGGAGCAATTTGCTCCCAGCATGGCCCAAAGTTCAATGTCAGAAACAAGTAAAAGATAAAAGAAATACTTACACTGAGACAATGAAAGTGTACAAAGATACAAAAATGTCAGAGGTAGAACCATTTAGATTCCAGAAACGAATCACAAGATAAAGAAATCTAGACAATAGTACAGACATTAATCTACAAAGACTAATAGACCAAGCCATACAAATAGAACACAAATAGAACCCAAATAGATCAGACACTACTAGCTCTATTAAAAGTACACAAACCACATGAAGTGCATTACTGAATCAAATGTATATTAACTACAGAATAGATGGAAACATTATCAGAGCCCTTATAAAACAGAATACAAAATGCATTAGGTCAAACCATAAACACTAATAAAATACTACAAATATAAAAAAAATAATAAATAAAAGAAAAACTAATATAAAACAAGATAGTAAGAAATACAAAGCACAAAATTCAATAGACAAAGACAAGCCACATAAAATTCATTATATTAATCAGATGCTTATTAAATATAGAATAACTGAATGCTTAATCAGTTATCAAAAACCTTATAACACAGAACACCAAAAGCAACGCATCAAAGTATAAACTAATGCTAATAATATACTACATAAACAGTAAGATAGCAAAAAAAATAAATAAATAATAAATAACAAACTACAAGATGTAGTTTCTATAAACAAACTACTAATGAGCAATGTGATGTGTAAATTCAATGGCAAACACGAAAGTTGTTAAACCTCATAACTCCAAATGTTAAGCTGGCCATAACAAGTATTATTTCTGCTGCTGGTTCACCATATATTTATAACAAGGGGCAATTGCAATGCAATATAAAACACAATACAAAAGAAAACGACACAGGAAAACACTTGTGGACAACGCATTTATACTTAGCAGATATCCCCACAAAAATAGATGGTTAATGATGGAAACAAGACTTGTAACATTGCAGGATGCTAAAGTAAACGCACAGGTAATATGCAGTAGTCACAGACAAAAACAAACTCCTCTCTTTACTCTTTTACTTGTTTCAGTCATTTGACTGCAGCCATGCTGGAGCACCGCCTTTTAGTCGAGCAAATCGACCCCAGGACTTATTCTTTGGAAGCCTAGTACTTATTCTATCGATCTCTTGCCGAACCGCTAAGTTACGGGGACATAAACACACCAGCATCGGTTGTCAAGCGATGTTGGGGGAACAAACACAGACACAAACATACACATATATACGACGGGCTTTTTTTAGTTTCCGTCTACCAAATCCACTCACAAGGCTTTGGTCAGCCCGAGGCTATAGTAGAAGACACTTGCCCAAGGTGCCACGCAGTGGGATTGAACCCGGAACCATGTGGTTGGTAAGCAAGCTACTTACCACACAGCCACTTCTGCACCTATTGCAGTCACTCCTGCGCCTATTTCATGATAATAAATACAACTTGTACACAATCATAATATCAATTCTAGAGGCACAGCCAGGTTTCAAATTTAGTGAGAGCAAGCACATAAAATGAAGACATCATGACACATACCAAACAATTTTTAACTCATATCTCTTATATTACACAAATATTTCATGAATAATTGTATTCTACATTCATTAATTTCATGTTTTATATTTCAGTAACAATGTCATTATGTATGAAACTTACAACTACTGATAAAGGTGTGACAAGAAAAAGACGAAACTCTACGGGACTGTCCAGTGTCGAGAGTTTATGAATCAGGTTTTTGTTTTGGCTCTTCAGATGCCAGTGGCTACCGACACATCATAGGAGATTAAGCAGTTCAAAAACATGGGAGGTTGGTCAAATAAAGTAACGATTCTAGAAAGTTCTTTCAAGGTCATGTGATTAACAAAAACATAAAAGATTCAACTGTTATTGCACAAGTGGACGAGTTTTAGAAAATTGCTGAAAAGGTGCCAATTTTGAAAAATATGCTCAGTGGGTGAGTAGGGGGTTCACTTCCCTATTAACTACATCACTGATCAATACAGATCTACAAAAAAAGTTGTTCCTCATACATAATAAATTACCATAAATGCATACAAATATACAAACACACACATACTACTGCTCAAAAACAAACACATACACAAACACACATACTGTACATACATGAAGGAAAATTAATATCACCCATGTCTTTTTTGTTAATGAACTTAAGCTGTATGTTGGTAAAATTCATGGCACCAAGAGATAGAGCTGGCCACAACATTCTTACAGAACATAGGACTGGAATTTCGTGAGGAAAATGTTCAAATTTGGTAGTTAATTTAGGAAAGATTATTGACTAGAAGAGGAATATGGAATCAAATGACCTTGTCTTATTTTCTCTACCTCTAATAATGAATGTTACAAGTACCTTAGAATAGATGAGAATGTTGCAAATATTGGTGGTGTTGAAGTTAGTTTGACAAAGGAATACTTCAACAGACTTCATGTATGGAAACAAGAGTTGTCTGCATTAAAAAAAAAAAAAATTTTCCAGGGCCAGTGCTAATACCAACATTTAGGGCATTAGATTGGACATGTAAAGGGATCCACGACTTGGATACTGAGATCAGAAAAGATATTAGTAACTTCCATGTAAACTGTGATACTGACAGGATCTAAGTTAGAAAGATCATGCCAGAGACATAAGATCAGTCCAAAGAGATTTGAGTGTTACACTGTAATGCTCACACAGCACCTAGTGAACAGTAAAGGGGGGGGGGGGGGGAAATGAGCATATCACACGTATGCTCATCATCATCATCATCATCATCATCGTTTAACGTCCGCTTTCCATGCTAGCATGGGTTGGACGATTTGACTGAGGACTGGTGAAACCGGATGGCAACACCAGGCTCCAGTCTGATTTGGCTCAACAGTGAAAATATCATTTTTGGAGTAGATGAAGAAAGTTAAGTGTACAGCTGTTCCATGCAACCTAATTGTAGTTGAACTAACCTACTTAAACAGTCTTGGAGAAACACCTGTCATATAAGCCGAAGTCATGTAAGAGTACACATGCCACAAAAGATATCAGCAATTCTGATAGGAAGAGTAGCTGCTCCTGGGACTGTGAGAGATACATCACATTCCACCTAGAAGGATAGTAAATATATTTACTATTCAGGAACAGAAGAAGATAGCTACTTAGACAATCTCAACAACAAAAAAATTAAAATGTTTCTAAACCTCCATATTGTGATAAAAAAATGTTGAGTGTACAGTAACAGTGTGGAAGATATCACATCAACAGTAGCTGCTCTGAAATGTCTGTAAGATACTAGTTTTCTGTGAGACATGACATTGCTACCAAAATTATTTACAATGCTATCAGTAGAAAGAAGTACACTGACAATCATACAGAAGGTATACCAGAATCAGAAGATATCTATACTGTTAAAAAATATGGAATTCTGGTAGAAAATTTAAATTTAAAAAAAATAGCAATTTTATACTGTTGTAGAGAGGTTAGTGGACCAGTGGATGTGAATGTCTCATCTACAGTTGTGAAATAAAACAACAACAAAAAAACAAAAAGACAACTATAATCAACTAATGCAGAACTTACAGTTCTTACAACCAAGCAATAGATTTTTTTTTGTGGAGGGACATCTCATGTCTTCCTGGGTACACCCAGGAAGACAGGAGATGAGGTAGTGAAGTATGATCTTCGGATGTTGAGTTTCACAGAGGCAATGACAAGTGATTGAGGAACTTTGGCGATTTGCTGTGCTTGAGAAGACCCATCAAGTCAAGCGAAATCATATATATGGCCAGTGCCAGTGACACATGGAGGCGCTCATGTTGAGGACACGTAAAAGGCATCTGGTTCACTCTGTGGAATGGTTGGTGTTACAAAGGGCATCCAGCAATAGAAAGCAAGCCAAACCAGACTGGAGCCTGGTATAGCTCTCTGCCTTACCAGCTCCAGTCAAACCGCCCAACCCATGCCAGCATGGAAAACAGACATTAAATGATGATGAACTATTATCATAGGTCTACTGGGATAGGTAACAAGAGATTTGTACAAAAGCCTGGGATAGGTAACAAGAGATTTGTACAAAAGCCTGGAAATACTGGGGTGGAGTGGGAAGCTGGTACTAACGAAGAACAATGCAAACTAACTTGTAGCCCCAAATGCAAGTCATAAACAATAAAAAAATGTGTAAAATATTCCAAAGATTCTCCCTTTGAGTTTCTTGGAATTAACACAGACACTCAATCACATGAATACAAATGTATACACACACACACACACACACACATTCTTTTACATGTTTCAGTCATTAGACTGTGGCTATGCTGGGGCACTGCTTTGAATTCTTTTTTAGTCGAATGAATCGAATTCTTTATTTTAAGCCTGGTACTTATTCTATCAGTCTCTTTGGCCAAACCGCTAAGTTACGGTGACGCAAACACACCAACACAAGTTGTCAAGCGGTGGTGGTGGAGGGGACTAAGACAGACACATAAATACACACACACACACACATATATATATATACATATATACATGTATATGAGTAATTCCATACACTTCGGTACTAAATGTACATTCATTAAATAAGAGCAGATATACCCACAAATCCCAGGAACTGGTTTGACATAAACGACTTTTCAGCAACCCCTCGTATATCCCCTACATTTATAATTCATTATAATGTAGCACGTATATTCATAAACATTAAGGTCCAGATGGACTATATGTAATCTGAACCTTTCCCCCCTTGTTTTATTATTTTTTTTTTACGGAATCTCACGTTTTAGGCTATGGAGATTCCGATTCTGAAATTTTTTCCCCAAAAATCTCAATTTCGACCCCCCCCACCGGTTTTTATATAGATCCACAGGGTAATAAATAAGGGGGGGAGGTTCAGATTACATATAGTCCGTCTCTACCAGTCTTTCCATACACACGCACGGACACTCGCAAGTGTATACACAATCACACCTTTCCGAGAGGGTGCTGAAAAGCTCCTGGCTTTAAGGATGTTGCGAAAGGCCTGGTTGATGGCCCAACCTTCCGAGTTCTTTTGCAGGGCTTCAAAAAACTGAAGGACTGCTGCAATTAGTGTGTGATTCTGAGAGAGGAATATGTGGAGGAATAAAATCATAATTAACTGATCCGCTTGTATTTTCTTTTACCCAAAGCTAGGAACTTTTCAGCAACCCCTCGTATATACCCTACATATATAGCAGCGCGTACATTTATAAACATTAATACACAGCTATTTTCCTATACACACGCATGGACACTCGCAAGTGTATACACGCACTAAAAATGAAAGTAAATTAAAATAAATTGCGGCGGGGAAGGGGGTACGCGTTCGAATGGCGTGAAACAAGTTTCTGCGACTTGTGTTTCGATCTACAGCTGGGCTGGTTCACTTCACTTACATATCATTTTTATTTTTGTATATATTTCCTATTAGTCGCACGAGACAAAAGCGCTGAACTCCGTCAAGGTACCTATAATCAGAATGTACTAAAATAAAGACGGTTGTTATACCGTTATTGCTGGCCCCATGGTTAACTATGACCAAACTAAGATCTATGATCAAAAACGTTCCAACCGAAATCATCCCTCCTATTTCAGATATAAATGTATCTAGGAACTACATTACCCAGAGTATCCCACTCTTTAAAATAGTAATAGTAATTTTTTAAAAAAACATGTAATTCGAGGGAGATTTAGCCGCTATTTCTAGCGAATCAAAGGCTCACATAAAGGTTCTCTTGATTATTCGAACAGAAAAATGAATTCAGCAGAGGTGACTTTCAACATGTAAAAAGGGCAAATCTTTTGGAGAAGTACAACGGGGTATTTTACCCTTAAAAAAAGAAAAAAGAATGCGCATCTAACACGCAACCAATATTGCGTATATGCGTCACTGACCGGCTGGCTTGGAACTAGACAACAACGAATATGGACAGATAGATTCAATCATTTGGTGACTTTTTCCTTTTGATAAATAATCGTGCTTACGTGTAGAATTTTCATAAAGCCCTTAAAATTAAACGATAATCTTTATCGTCAAAGACCAGAAGCTTTTATAAGATTACCCTGAGAGAGACAAGACCGTTATAAAACTGACAATCGTTATTTTTTTTTTATTGTTTTATTCAAGTAGATGCAATTATCCCTCCCTACCCCTATATACACAAAGGATGCTACAATAACTGCAGATGGAGCAACAATATTTGATCAACTAATTCCTGCGTATTTATTGATAACACTTAAACTAAAACGAAATAGCAAATTTGTGTATCGCTACTATAGTAAAAAATACCTATTACCTTTCCATTGTAAATAACAGCTGTCTCCAGGGTTCGATTTAGAGATGGTAAGACGCCTAAGTTATGGGAACCAATAGAGACCCTATTAGGCAATTGTTAAAGGAGAACAAGGTTGCGTGTAACAATCGAAGATGGCAAGACGTCTACATGCAGGCTTGCTCCTACCATAAGCCTTAATTATAAAATAACAAAATCCTACAAAATTACGTAAATAATGATTGAAAATGGGGGGGGGGGAGAAAATAATAGGGGGTCTGATTTGTTACAGTTAAATGGGACAAATCATTACTCAAATATATATTATAGGAGTGTAACGAACGAATAAAAAAAAAAAGAAAAGAAGGATTTTGAGAAGGAGCATTTCAGACTGCGTGGTCAGCATAAAAACGGCTCTGACAGTGTTGGACACGGATCTGTATGTAGTGTAAGGGAGGGGAGAGAAAGAGAGAGGAGGGACATGACCTCTACATCGATGGCAGAGGGCCGAGAGTTTGCCCTCCCTACAAAATTTGCTTTTGTCAGGGAGAATAATCATGAGACACGTCTCCTAAAGGATGTAATTGCCAAAATATTTATTTTTTTAAATGCGAAATATGGTGATGTCGTCTATAGATATTTTGTAAGCAATTCTGGCGTGCATCATTAAATGCAAACATAACAGCTTGGTTTTGTATGAATTTAGTATCTATCTTTGTTACACACACACATTTAGAATACAGTCATTCCGCATAAATACATTTACATATGGACAAGAACAGTAAAAATAGATTTAAACGCGATTATTAACAGAGTGCTAGTCGATTTTTAATCATGGGAACATTCTAAACTGGATGTACATAACCTTGAACGTCTCATTCTGTATTTTCTCATTAACCCCATCTATTACGTTGGTCAAAATAAAAAAAATAAAAAATTAAATACGTCAAAAGTGACTTTAGTTTGGGGTACAGAAGCTGGAGATGTCTTTTTCCAGGATATTGATCCCGACAAATTTATTCGTGGAAACAAATTATGTAAATATGCGTTTAGATACAGAAACCAGAGAAAAAAAAAGTATTTAATACATATAGAGTCTATATATGAATATATATATATATATATAAAGACGAAATAGATAGACAGATAGATAGATAGATAGATTAGATAGACAGATAGATTTACACATGTTCGAACCGATATATAGAAATATGTACACATGTAAAAACCGATATATTTTATATCGATTTCTTTCGATGAGTTTATATAGCTGTAACAAACGGCCCTCTAAAGCGTAAAAGGTGACATTAACAGGCTGTCATTAATTAACCGTGTGTTAATAATTGAAACGAAAAGGTGAGCAAGCAGTAAGTAGGTGAAGAAATAAAAAGAAAAACAAAACCCAGCGTGTATATATATGTAACTTACATCACATGGTCCAATGCGGCATGGCGAGAGCACTTATGCTTAACGTTGTAGGAGGCCTTTCACTGTCTTATTTGCCGCTTAGAACGTTTATCACCAAAGCAGCCTTTATGTTTTATCTGTCATTTATTGTCGTCTCGTTGTTATTCTACCATCTGTTATAATTCTGTTCACTATTGTTTCTCCTTCATATGTTATTTTCTGTCATAATTCCTTTCACATTTAGGATGCCTTATGAAAATATGTTAGTGTTTAATGTGCGTCTTATTTTGCGCTACCATTCTTGTTACCGGGTCTCTTATGGAAAGGGCGCTTAGTCGCCGTCCAAGATTCATCTAATTTCTTACTATTCCAGAAGCATCTAGGATGTATTATTGGATTCACTACCTGATTGGTGGATTATTTTTATCAACTTCGGAGGAATGAAAGGCAAAGTTAACCTCTGCGAGTGAACATAAAGAGCCGTAATTAAATACCGCAAAATATGCTATCCGACATAAGCGATTCCTTCCATCCACCGTCGTTTATAGTTTATAACAGGTATGGCAACCTTTTTTGCGAAGCGGACCGCATGAGACATGGTTTATAACGCGAGCCTCACTACTAAAAAAATTTAAGGTAATTTTTCGTTTAGACGTGCCATTCAGAAAGTCTTAAGGGCTTCGGTTTGCTCATAATTGGTCTATAGGAACAGATTTTTTTTTTTAATTAAAAACCTTATTTGCTCTGAATAAAGGAACATACTTTGCGGTATTTAGTTACGGTTATTGATGTTCTAAATTCAAAACTGCAGAGGTTAACTTTGCTTTTCATTCCTCCGAAGGTGATAAAAATAGACCAGCAATTAGGTGCTGAACTCAGTATATATTCCTGTAGACATTGTAGACCCTTCGAGACCCTTGAAGTTGACATGGTTAATGTTTTATTTATGTGCTGCTTTTAGTTAATTAAATCGTAGTCCATCCAACCCATGACAGCGGGGTGGCAGGGAATCAAATGTAAAATGATAACGATAATCATTAATTTACATCATACAACTTTCCATACAACTGTGTTGGACAGGTAATCGTGGTCCGAGTCACTTCTTATTCAGAGCTACTGCCCTCTTAAGTCCGAAGGAAGACTCCCTGTCACCCATATATTTTATTTTTTGTGTTGTTTCTATAGCTTGATGCCGCTCCTAATGCCAACAATTTTACTGAATTTATTTGGGGTATTTTAAGGTATCAGCAGTAGAGAGTTTTGTCAAGTCCACAGCCTGTGTAAAGGGTTCTCTCAATCCTGAACATTCATTGTCTCTGTTCGTTTGCTAACCAGTTTAAGGGAAAATGCCTTGTGGTATTTGTTCTGCCTTTTAATGTTCTGAGTTCAAATTTTGTTGGGGTTAACTTTATGAAAGTCAGTAGGTAGATGGGTAGCTAGATAGATAGACGTATAGGGAGGTAACACAGGTAGCTGGGTAAGATAGGTCAATCAATAGCAAAGGTGGATAGTTAAGTAAGTAGACAGGTGAAGTAGATTATCAATATATATGTATATGTGTGTGTATTGATAACCTATGTGAATGCCCCATAGGCAGTCAATGCAACTTTGAGACTGTGGTCCACAAGGCAGAGATGGTGTCCACCAGTAGCAGCAGCAACAACAACAATGCGGTAACAACAGCAACAGCAGTACCAACAATGCATTTGACGGTAACAGCAGCAATAGCAACAGCAACATGTCCGCAAGTAACTGCAGCAGTCGCAGTGATAGCAGCAGTTTACAACAACAGCAGCACAAATAAGTTAAGGATACATGCACAGAAATATGTTGGACCAATTGAGGCCCCCTTTAAGTGGAAACGATATAACCATAGGTCCCCTTTTAAGAACCCAGATAAGTATAATGTTTAGTCTTTGGCAAACTACGTATGCCATTTAAAAGAAGAGGGAACGTCACGGGATTAAGTGGAAGCTCCTGGAACAGCCTGAGCCATACAATGGGAACAGACAATGCGAACTTGCCAAGAGGGCAAGGATCCTAAAAAAATTCACTTGACTTGGGGACCTTCTTAAATTCCAAAAGAAAGATGTTAAGTCAGTGCCCCCATGAAAGAAAATACATGTTGAGAGATGGAATTCCCCACTTACTGACAAATGAACAAAAATAGTATATAAACCGACCCATTTCAGACACAACAGGAACGAGTCAAAGGGAGATAAATCTGTCTCAACTAGAGTGGTTTTTGTTTTGAAAAATTTCATTTCAGAGTTTTTTTCATGACTGTGCTGACCAAGTCTGTATTTTTACCTCCATCAAGCTAAGAATTTATGTGCTTCTGGCTGACAAGTCTGATATTTGCAATGTGTGCATTAAAATCTATTGAGAAAATGCCTTGCACTTGCCAGTCTCTTCCCATGATAATGCAAGACCATATTCAGCAAGAATCACACAGGATAAAATATTGGATTTGGGCTGGTCTGTTCTACCCCATCCACCATATTCACCAGACCTTGCATAATTTAATTTCCATCTTTGCCTCTACAAAATGCTCTGATGGGGAAAATATTTTCTCAGGAAGATCAGGTAAAAACATAAGTGGAAAGCTTCTTCATGTCAAAGTCAGCTGAGTCTTACTTGAGAAGAATCAAAAAGCTAACTGATAAATGACAAGAGGTCATTCAAAATAATGGCAACTATATTGATAATTGAAAATAATTCTTTTTAAAATACTGCAAACCTGTCAACTTCTTTTTACTTGTTTCAGTCATTAGACTGCAGCCATTCTGGGCCACCAACCTGAATAAATAAGCACTGGGGCCAATTCATTCGACCCGAGTACTTATTTATTTTTTAAGCCTGGCACTTATTCTATCGGTGCCTTTTGCTGAACCTCTAAGTTATGGGGACGTAAACACACCAACACTGGTTGCCATGCAGTGGTGGAGGACACACACACACATACCAGGTTTCTTTCAGTTCCCGTGTACCAAACCCACTAACAAAGCATTGGTCGGCCCAAGACTATAGTAGAAGACACTGACACGGATCTAGAAAATTTACGCTGGCAACCAAACAGAAAAGATCTGACACTTGCCCAAACTGTCACGCAGTGGGACTGAACCATACGGTCGGGCAACAAACTTCTTACCACATAGTCACGACTGCGTCAACACAAGAATTTTGTTTTAAATAATTAAAAAGAAGGATGAAAATGGTAAGACAGTTCTAGTTGTCAACGGCATGGTATGTTAAATCGAATAGGTCAAGTAAAACCCTGATTGTAAAAGGGTAAACGAAATATTTATGGGAGACGTTTGAAAATTAGCAGGTAAAATGGAATTGTAGAAAGCGATTCAAGATGAAGAAAACTGGCCATACAAGGGAGACAACTCTGTTAGTATGGAGTTTTTACTTGGCTGTTGATAGTCGATACAAGTTCAGTTTATTTCGAATAATACGCAAGGGAAAATGTATGAACATCGCAAAATCTCATTTGTGAATCCCTTGAATCATTAGACTTTATGCTTATTTCAAAAGAGTGAGGAACTGATTGTACGTAAGAAGCAGTTGTACTTTTTAGTGACAACCATAGTGGAAATATAACCTGCGAAAGCTGAAAAGTAAGTTCGATTCCAAGTTGCAATAAAGTGACTTTGCTTATACCACTCTTGTGTGATGTATGAATACCTTATTTCTCTTGCCTCCAAAAGTATAGCGAGGTG